>NC_063333.1:149758452-149797646 GCF_021869965.1 Rhincodon typus | reverse complement strand
GCTCCTCTGATGCTGCTTGGCCTGCTGTGTTCATCCAGCTCTACACCTTGTTATCTCAGATTCTCCAGCATCTGCAGTTCCTGCTATCTCTCTCATACATTTCACTGACAGCTTTGAACATCAGGTAAAACAGAGAGCCGAAGTTTCACAGGGCACCTCATTTTCTTATTTAAAGTATTTTTTTTACTATTTGTCAGTCCAGTCAGCTGAATAAATCATTTCAGGATCTTTTTATTTGGACAAAGGCAATTGCTCCTGAAGGACGGTTACTCAACCCGAAACCCTCCTCAGTGTTTTCGCTCCACAGATGCTGCCAGAACTGCTGAGCTTCTCCATTTTTCTCCAGCATCTGTAATTCTTTGTTTTATCATCACTTTGATGGAACCTTTTAAGCAATATGTTTCCAAATAGAATTTTCTTCATCATCTATTTATACCTGTGCTGTTCTGGTTGTTTATGTCCCTGACAATGCCCCTCGCATTTTCTACGAGAAACATAGGGTCTGTGTTGAGTTTAGAATCTGTACTTGGAGATTTTGGATCAACCTGTTCAGACATATTACGGTGCACCTCTGGTACAGGTGAGGTTTAAACCTAAAAGAACAGTTTTAGCGGTTTTCATGAGAATTCAAGCAGTAGAGGAAGCTTAACATAAATCAAACTCTGAGTTACTGAACGGCACACTTTCTCTGAGATCTTCATTTTTTTTGCACCCTAACCAGAATCCAGGATTTCGGCCTGAAACCTTGTAATTTAAAGGCATGATATAACCACAGCTGACACACAAATGTGGTTTGTCTCTTTACACTTCACTGTTTCCAGTGGCAAATTTGCTTGTGCTGAGATCTATATTTATGATTTGAATGTTATTGTTCAATACTGTTATGTAACTTTCTGAGCAGACACTAATGATTTCCTTGCCATTGACCTTTTGTTATTGTTTAAGCACACCATAACCAGAAATCAGTGAAGGGATTTGAAAAGCATTAAATATCAAAGTGAAATGCTAATTTGCTGTGTGACATTGCTCTGGCTGCAAATTATGAAACATATCACATTTGAAGCTGAAAAATATTAAATCACCTACTGCGGAGATTTGAAAGCAGAATTTCTGTTGTTTAATGTGGGTCGTTAGGCTAATGCCCTGTATAAATCATCTGGTTGTCATAACATTTCAGAAACGTGTTTGTGAAGATTTCCATTGACATCTATTTCTGGGAAATTGTATAAACAATCTAAAAGAATAAATATAGAGGAAATTATTTACAGGTTGACTCGAAATATGGAAGAAAAAAGTCTTCACAAGTGTCTTTTCATTATCTCAACATGTACAAGTGCTTTGGGAAATTTCATTTTGTTGGAGTTATGGTCAACTATTGAGGGAATTCTCTGTAATGCTAACAGGTTGCAGTAGTGTAAAGTTTAATGTCCCAAATAATCCTGCCACCTTACCTCCTCCCAAGTTGGCATCCGACGCAACTGGAACCCTACATGACCCAAACCTATATGCCTACTCTTTTGGTCCCCTAACATCAGACTTATCTGATGGTGCTGAGGGTTTGACAGCAGTTGTGAAAGTGGTGACCAGGATCTTTATGTTTCAGAATACAGCAGCTGACTGCAGTTAGCAGGGGAGTATGGTTTACCTTCCCCTGATAGTTCTGTACTACAAGTGAATTATCAGAATAAAAGTACAGCTCTCGATCTGATTGGAGGCTGGATTCGAATCGCTATCAGAAAGGTAGAGTGCTCCCCCACCTTTTGTAAAAAGATAGTTTCGGAGTGGCAGGCTGTGAAATTGCTACTTCACAGAAAATGTGACCCAGTGTACACAGCTGCCAATGGTCTAGGGTCAGCCCCATTGAATTAGTGGTCACGGTCAGAAATCATACAACACCAGATTATAGTCCAACACTGGCACTTCCACAATATTGGTCAGGGATGACAGTCAGGAGTTTGCCAAAAGGTATATTGAACAATTATATGAGGATTCCTTAAAGGGATGTTGGTAGAAGTTAAAAGGAAGTGGTATCTTAAATGCAGTGGCTAATACAAAGCAGTTTTTACACAGTTACCACCGGTGTTAGAATATGAGGCCGACATATTTATGAAGGCTAAAATACATTCACATTTTCACTTAGCTTTAATGAGGCTGCGAAAGACAAAAATTCCTTAAGAAAAGTCAAATTGAGAAACAAAATCAAAAATAGGACCCAGAATGACTCTAACTGTCAAGTTCCTAAGGCCAAATTGAAATTCCTTCCCCGAGTATTTCTTCCCTACCACTGTGTCTATATGAACATATGACACCAGGTTATAATCCAACATGTTATATTTGAAAACACGAGCTTTCGGAGCCTTACTCCTTCTTCAGGTGTTAGTGAGAGAGGTAGTATCAGACACAGAATTTATAAGCAAAAGATCAAAGGGTCAAATGCGAATGTATTGAACAAACCTAAGATGGCTGTTAAATTTTTAATCGGTTAGAAAGGGGACGCAGGTTTTGATTGATTAATATGGAAAACCCAGAATTTCTTTCAAGTCACTGCCCCGAGATAACTAAAGGTTTTATCAGTATACCAGAGGTGACACCTCAGGTCAGACAATGCATTTTAGGTGTGAGGACTTGTTTAGAATCTGTCTATGTTTTAACTTGGAGTCAGACTGGTTTTATTTCCAAAGTAGGAATTTATAAAATGCCACATTGACTGTCTACAAATTATGTGCTTTTTGAACAAAATAGAGTGTATCTGCAATTACAAATCTACAAAACTCTGAAAGCTTGTGTTTCCAAATAAACCTGTCGGACCATAACCTGGTGTCGTGTGATTTTTGACCTTGTCCACCCCAGTCCAACGCCAGCACCTCCACATCTTGTGTGAACATATGAATTAGGAGCAAGCGTGGACCATTCAGATCCTCAAACCTGCTCCACCCTCTACTTCAATCATGGCTGATCTGTTTAGTTTTCAAATTCCACATTTCCATTTATCCCCGATAACCTTTGATTACTCGACCTAACATCTACCATTGCTGGAAAATATTCAACTGACCCCATCACCAGCACCCTCTGAGGTGGTGAGTTCCAGAATCATGCAAACTTCTGAAAGAAAAAAGATTCTCTTCATCTCTGTCCTGAAAGGATGACCAATGTTTTTAAAAGAGTGACCCTTAGTTCTGATCTGACCCACAAAAGGAAACATCTTTCCCACGTCCACCTTGTCAAGGATCTGATACATTTCAATCAGATCATCCCTCAGCTTCTGAACAATGCTTGAAACAAGTACAACCTGTCCAACATTTCTTCTCAGAACAACCCATTCATTCAAGTTAATAATTGAGTAAAAAGTCAAAATCTTTATAGTCCTGCCATACCACAGGAACACTCGCTCATTTAAGAGTATAACCTGAGGGTCACCATGCCTCTCAGTAACCTTAGCCAGTGCCACAATTGAACCTGTGTTGTGGGCATCAATTACCAGCAATCCAGTCAACTGAACTCACTAACACTGTTCAACTCAGCAAGCCTCCTCCAAATCGCCTGCAATGTATTAACATCCTTCCTTAAATCAGGAAATTAAAGCTAAGCACAATGTTTGAGATGTGGTCTCATCAATTCCCTGTATAATTGAAGCATAACATCCATACTTTTATACTCAATTACATTCATTGTAAAGGTTAACATCCATTTATCTTCTGGATTACCTGCTGTAACCACACACACACGTTTTGGGACTCATACACAAGAACATCTCGATCTCCCTGCAGCTCAGAATTCCGCAATCATTCTCTATTTAAGGAAAATGCTCATTTTTTTCATTCTCCCTGGCATAATAAACAGCTTCACATTATTCCACATTGTATTCTATTTGCCAGATGTTTGCCCACTCAAACAACTAATCTATATCTGTCTGCAGAGATAGCAAGAACTGCCGATGCTAGAGTCAGAGTTAACACAGTGTGGAGCTGGAGGAACACAGCTGGCCAGGCAGCATCAGAGGTTAGCACCCAAAACGTCAACTTTCCTGCTCCTCTGATGCTGCCTAGCCTGCTGTGTTCCTCCAGATCTGCACTGAGTTATCTCTGTCTGCAACCTCCTCGTTCTCTTAACAACATACCTTCCTGCCTATCTGTGCAACCATGCCTCAAATCCTTTCTCTACGTCACTGATGTAAATTGTAAAAAAGCTGAGGTCCCAGCACAGACCCCTGCAGGAGCCCATTCTTCAATATTACCAATCATAAAGAAGATTGATATATCCTGTTTGTTTTCTGTTAGCAGCCAATCGTCTATCCACGTTCATGTATTAAGTATGATTTCCTACTTCACGCAATAATCCTTTACATGGTGTCTTGTCAAATTGGAAACCCAAGGAAAGGACATTTACAGGATTCCCTTTATTGACAGAACATGTTACTCTTTCAAGGAGCACCAGTACATTGGTAAACATGGCTTTCCTTTCACAAAACTGTGCAGTCTGTTCCTGATTACCTTGAGTTATTATATGTACTCACTTTTAACCTCTTTATCAATTAATTCCAGCACCTTCCCAATGACTGGCATCAAACAAACTGTTTTCTGCCTCCCTCTCTGATTAAATACGAGATTATATTTGCTACTTTCTCGTCCGATGGAACTTTTCTGAATGAGGGATTTTTGAAAAATTAATAATAATGCATTTGTGATCTCATTAGCATCTTCTTTTATCATCTTAGTGGCCTGGAGACACGTCAGCCCACAACTCCATCATTTGAATAGTAAGTGTCTTTTCCCTCAGTTGGGGGAGTTCATAACCAGGGGACATAAGTTTAAGGTGAGAGGAGAAAGATTTAAAAGAGACCTCAGGGGCAACCTTTTCTCACAGGGTGTGGTGTGCATTTTGAATGAACTGTCAGAGGAAGTGATAGATGCAGGTACAGTTACAATAGTAAAAAGGAATTTGGATAAGTACATGAATAGGAAAGGTTTGGTGGGATATGGGCCAAATGCAGGCAAATGGGACTAGTTTAGTTTGGGAAACTTGATCGGTGTGGAAAAGTTGGACTGAAGTGTCTGTTTCCGTACTGTATGACTCTACGATCACATCTGTAGTGATTGTAATTTCACTAAGTGTCTCTCTCCTTTCTGCCTCTGATTTACAGCAATTACTGAATATTTTTACTGTCCTTCACAGTAAAGATAATAGGAAACTATTTTTTCAATTCATCTATTATTCCCTTATTAGCTCCCCATTCTCACTCTCTGGAAAACTAACATCCACGTCCACATACAAAGATATCCACTCCCTCCACCACCGACGCTCAGTAGCAGCTCAGTACACCAACGCTCAGTGTGTACAATCCACAACACGCACAGCAGAAATTCACCAAAGATCCTCAGACAGCACCTTCCAAACCCACGACCACATCCAACTAGAAGGACAAGGGCAGCAGATACATGTGGATATCACCACCTTCAAGTTCCTCTCCAAGTCACTCACCATCCTGACTTGGAAATATATCGCCATTCCTTCAGTGTCTCCGGGTCTAAATCCTGGAATTCCTTCCCTATGGGACATTGTGGGTCTACCTACCGCACATGGACTGCAGTGGTTCAAGAAGGCAGCTCACCCCCATCTTCTCAAGGGCAGCTAGTGATGGACAATAAATGCTGGCCCAGCCAGCGACGCCCACATCCCATGAGTGAATAAAAAATAAGTGGATGTAAAATCCAGTTGTTTTGTGGTTGCTGCTACCTCGGGGTGCCTTAGCTCTGAGGTCATCAATTATTAGTACTACCTGTTTTCCCTGATTTGGACCAGTCAGACTTCATCAGAAAGAGTCTGTGTGCAGACAGATGTACGCTCCTCAGTCAGGAGAGGTTTTCTTAGTTTCAGTATACTTTGTTCCCAATAAAAACTGAAAGAACTGCGGATACTGTAAATCAGGAACAAAAACAAAGTTGCTGGTAAAGCTCAGCAGGTCTGGCAGAATCTGTGGAGGAGAAAACAGAGTTAACATTTCAGGTCCGGTGACCCTTCTTCAGAACTCAGTTCTGAGGAAGCGTCACAGGACCCGAAATGTTAACTCTGTTTCTTCCTTCACAGACGCTGCCAGACTTGCTGACCTTTTCCAGCAACTTTGTTTTTGTACTTTGTTCCCAATCTTTGATAGTTATGTTTTTTTTATATAATTTATTCCTGGATTGTACTTTTCAAGACATTGCAAACAATTAAACTGATCTGGTCATAGCTATGGGGTGGGGGAGTGTGATTTCTGTTGGAACCAACACTGAGTGATATTCGTGGTCCCAACAGAACGTAGCCAGGGTTACATCTGTGTGTAAAACTATGAAGAATCCCATGGGAAGATTGACAGAAACTCTGGAGAAATATCATAAATTAACATCACCACAGTTTCACTGCGATTTCTGTTCAGATCTTTGCAAAGATTAATTTGCCTTGGAACAAGTGGATTGTCAATTTTCAAGCATGATACCTGGGTTTAGTTAGAAGAAGAGGTTACAAAAATACAAGGAGAAATGAAAGATAATTTTCCAGCAACAATGGGTTGAATTGTACCTGTTTCACAGAGGCAGTTTCAAAGCCATACGTTCAGGAAACCTTCAATGAATTGAAAAGTTGCATCTCCAGATACAATCAAATATTATAACTTTGTCAAGGAAAATTACACAATGTGAAATATCTGCACTGTCTGGGGGCTTGCTCTCCACACTACTGTCCCTAAAGTTTTGGGCATTCCTGATGTTTAACCTTTAAGCAGACTCCCATGTTGAAACTCCTACTTGGTCTCCCCCCTCCCTCAGCAGCACTCACCTCTCCCTGTGGAAATATCAGTCACTGAGTGCTGCAGGCCTCTCAATTGGTCCCTACTGCTTCAGGAAACTAGCCACAGTCCTTCACTAGACAGGAAACTTGGAGGTCGCCTGTTAATTACCCACATCCCTTCAGCCACTGAGCCAAATATTGTAATTTCATCAAGGAAAATCACATAATGTGAAATATCTACACTGTCTGGGGGGTTTCAATTACTAATCATACAGCCTGTGCTGTGTCTGTTTGGAATTTTCTTTTGCTTATTCACTTACAGGATGTGGTTATCGCTGATTGGGTCAGCATTTATTGCCCATCCCTCGTTGCCCTTGAGAAGGTGGTGGTGTGCTACCTTCTTGAACATTTGTAGTCCATGTGCTGTAGATAGACTTACATTCCGCTGAGGATTTTGACCTAGAGACAGTGAAGGAACGGCGATATATTTCCAAGTCAGGATGGTGAGTGATTTGGAGGGGGACTTGCAAGGGGTGGTGTTCCCATATATCTTTCTAGATGGAAGTGCAGTGGGTTTGCAAGGTGCTGTCTAAGGACAGTTGGTGAATTCTGCATGTGTAAATAATTGCAGAACATGATCCTTGATTACTTTGCTCGCTAAGATGTTGGCTGACCTGCTAAGAGAGTCCAGAATTTTCTCTTTTTTTCATTCTACAAACTAGAATTATATTTTATTGGAATTTGGGAGGTTGGGTTAGTTGTGTGTGTGTTAGTTTTGTAGCTTTTGAGATAGTAATCAAAGGAGCTGGTAGAGTCTGGGAGAAACTAATTCCACTGGCAGGAGAATCCAGAACTGATCAATGAGGCACAAAAATTTGGAGTCAGATCTTTTAGCTCTGAAGTTAAGGAATTCTACAAATGGAAATGGTGGTAAACTCTCTTCAGAATAGAAACCCGAGCAGGTGGGTGCCTCTCCAGTCATGGGACACTGTCTCAGCTGGAATTGGCTTGCTGTGGTCTCTTCATTGACTAGATATGTAGGGTGGTTTTGATGTTTGTTTATCAAATCAATAAGATGGAGGTAAAATATTAAATTGGAGGATTCCAGTGGGGGCTATATGTACACTTGAGAGGGCACTGAACATTCAATGCACATTGGCTTCTAGCTTTACAGAGAGCAGGGAACTGGGAATCATTTCATGGAAACAGGGATGAGTGGGTGAGGTTATGGTTTACGTTTACTTGCAATGGTAGAACTGTTCATCACTCAATTCAGTGGATGTCCTAGTGAAGTGTCAATGCCACTCGACTAATAATCCAGAATCCCAGGCGGAAGTTTTGTGACATGAGTTCAAATCCCATGGCACATTAAAAAAAAAATTGGTGTAAAGAGCTGGCTTGATGGAGACCACCTAACCATTGTCAGTTGTTGTAGAAACCAAACTATTTGTGTAATGTCCTTCAGGGAAGGAAACCGGCTATCTTTACCTGGTCTGGTCTACATGTGACCCCAGACCCAGGGTGATGTGGTTGATCCTTAACTGCATTCTGGGTAATTGAGGGGCGATAATAAGTACTAATGCAACCAGCAATGCCCACATCCTGTGAAGAAATATTCAAGAAAATTTTACGAGTGATGACTGAATCTCCACCTGGACAAAGTTAATCTTTGAGATGCTTTCCAATAGCTACTATCTATTAGATTTTAGTTATGAGCTGACATTCTTCCTTCCATAAATTAATCAGTTCTAAGAAGGAAGCAGGTTGATGTAGTTGAACAGTCTAAATCTGAACGCCAATCTTTTTCCAATTTACGTTATTAACTTTGATGTTGCGTAGATAAGGAGCTGCTTAAAAAATCATAAATAAATCATAAAATCCTGATAGTGTGAAAGCAAGTCATTCAGCATTCCAACCAGGCATACTCCCTTACCCTATCCCCATAATCCTTCATTTCCCAAGGCTAATCCACCTAGCCTGCACATCCCTGAACACTACGGGAAATTTAGCATGGCCAATCCACCTAACCTGTGCATCTTTGGACTGTGGGAGGAACCCAGAGCACCTGGAGGAAACCCACGCAGACACGGATAGAATGTACTTCACATGGTCACCCAAGGCTGGAATTGAATGCGGGTCCCTGGCTTTGTGAGGTAGCAGTATTAACCAATGAGTCATCATGGCTCCCGTGGATTGAAGGATTCTTTTTTCTTTGAGATGCCCTCTGTGTGAGCCACCATTCTCCAGCAGCTTTTCAGTGGCGCCAGGACCCCAGCACTGTTAATGTGTAACCGGGGAGGCAATGGCCTAGTGGTATTATCACTGTACTGTTAATCCAGAGACCCAGATAACATTCTAGGGACTCAGGTTTGAATCCCAACACCGCCGATGGTGGAATTTGAATTCAATAAGTATCTGGAATTCAGAATCTAATGATAACCATGAATCCATTTGTCGATTGTCAGGAAAAACCCATTTGCGTCGCTAATGTCCTTTAGGGAAGGAAACTGCCATCCTTACCTGGTCTGCCCTACATGTGACTCCAGACCCACAGCTATGTAATTGATGCTTAACTGCCCTCTGGGCAATTAGGGTTAGGCAATAAACATTCCTTGCCAGAGATGCCCTCATCCTGTGAATGAATAAAGCAAAAAGAAAGCTAGAGAAGAAGCACATGAACCTGCCACATGAGGAGTTTTATGACTTTAATTAATGGTACATGCTCTGATTGTTTGCTGTAGAAAATAGAACTGAAAATTTGCAAACAATACTCCACCTATACCTAATCTTTGCTTTATACAATGTTTTTAATAATCACTTTGCCTTGGACTCTGTATAGAAAACATCTAAAATTTTGAATTCTATGTAATTAGTACATGAAAGATTTTCATAGCTGGTTTACAAAGTTATTAATTTTTAATAAGAACATGGGAAAACCTAGAAGGTACCTAACACTAAAAACTATTTCCTTACAGCAAATCTCATTCATCTTGTACAGTCAGGACTCTCGATTTTAGTTAATTTAACCCCCAAGGGCAGTTACATAACCATAAGGAAATGTTTCAATTTATGGCAATGAAATTCCTCACTGACTCCAAAAGTTAATCAAATAAAACAGACAAGACTATCAACATAACTTTGTAGTTGATTTAACTTAACTTTCCCTGCATTATTACAAGCCTACTTAGTGTTTAAAGTGCTGATGAAACTCAGCATTTGTCATCCCTTCTTTTTGGAAATTGGCAACAAATTCTGGCAGCCAAACTGATGTGATTGAAGAAGCTTTGACTGGTGCTTTTCAGCTACATCAAACCTCTGGGTGCATGAAGCCAGGAAGAGATGGACAAGATGAAGCAAGAGAACAATAGCCGCAAAGTGGGATGTGTGCTACAAATGCAGCACTGTTTTGAAGAAATCAGCTTGTGGCCAGTCACCTATTCAAGGTGCAGCTCAGAGGGCAGTTAAGAGTCAACCACATTGCTGTGGGTCTGGAGTCACATGTAGGCCTGACCAGGTAAGGGTGGCAGTTTCCTTCCCTAAAGGGCACTAGGGAACCAGATGGAGTTTCCCCCCGACAATGGATTCATGGTCATCACTAGACTCTTAATTTCAGATTTTTATTGAATTCAAATTCCACCAACTGCCATGGTGGGATTCAAACCCTGGTCCCCAGAATGTTATCTGGGTCTCTAGATTAACAGTCCGGCAATAATACCACTAGGCCATTGCCTCCCCCTATGAAAGGTTTAAATGGATATGGGCCAAATGCTGACAAATGGGACTGTGTCAGATTGGGATGTCTGGTTGATGCAAATGAGTTGGACTGGAGAGTCTGTTTCTGTGCTGTATGACTCTATGACTCTCTACTTCTAAGAATCTAAGCTGATAGATTAGTGAGGTACTGAGAGTGGTGCATTCTTCAATATGTGATCAGTAAACCAGAGTCATCTGTCAATGAGCTGGATATAAATTATCTCATAACGCTATTTGTAGAGCATCCCAGGGTACTAAAACAAGAACAGGGAGGATGTTTCCACTGGTGGGTAAAACTAGAACTAGGGGGCATAACCTCAAAATAAGGTGGGGGGTGCAGATTTAGGATTGAGTTGAGGAGGAACTTCTTCACCCAAAAGGGTTGTGAATCTGTGGAATTCCCTGCCCAGTGAGGCAGTTGGGGCTACCTCATTGAATGTTTTTAAGGCAAAGACAGATAGATTTTTGAAAGTAAAGGAACTAAGGGTTATGGTGAGCTGGTGGGTAATTGGAGCTGAGTTCATGAAAAGATCAGCTATGATCTTATTAAATGGCAGAACAGGCTCAAGGGGCCGAATGGCCTACTCCTGCTCCTGGTTCTTTTGTTTTTATGTAACAGGATATGTGACAAAATTTACATTTCAACATCAGCAAAGAACAGATGAGAGATTTAGTAACCTCATTGCAGTTGGCGGGTCTTTGTTACTGATTTTAGCTCAGGCGTGTAGTGGCTGCATTCTGAAACCTTGCAAATGTCCTAATGATGTGGAAAGAGCTGTAAAAATGCAACTGATTTCTCTCTACAATACCAAACTGAAGCCCCAATATTTCAGTTTTTATTTTCATAAGGCATGCCAACATTCTGAATCAGGTTGAAAATGGTTAGATCACAAGATTGGAAGTTGTCATCAACAGTGCTATCAAGTACTACAGCAGGAGTGGCATGTTGGCTCAGTGGTTAGCACTGCTGCCTCACAGCGCCAGGGACCCAGGTTCTATTCCACCCTCGGGTGACTGTCAGTGTGGAGTTCACACATTCTCCCTGTGTCTGTTTCCTCCTACAGTCCAAAAGTGTGCAGGCTAGGTGGATTGGCCATGCTAAATTGCCTATAGTGTCAGGATGTGTAGATTAGGTGAGTTATAGGGGGATGGGTTTGGGTCGGTGTGAACTTGTTGGGCTGAAAGTCTTGTTTCCACACTGTAGGGATTCTATGATCTATGAAGCAGCAGCTGGTCAGTGACACACAGTTCAGGTTTTGCCAGAGTCCCTCAGTGCTTGACCTCATTACAGCCTTGATTCAAACACAGACAAAAGAGCTGAGTAACAGCCCCTGACATCAATGTAGCATTCGTTGAAGTGTGGCATCAAGGAGCATGAGCAAAACTGGAACCAATATGTATCAGGGGCAAACTCCACTGGTTGGAGTCATACCTGGCACATAGGAGATGGTTGTGGTTGCTAGAGATCAGTCATCTCAGCTCCAGGACATCTTTGCAAGAGCTCCTCTGACGTTATGTTTCAGGCCCAAACTTCATCAATGACCTTCCCTCCATCATAAGTCCAGAAGTGGGGATGTTCGCTGATGATTGCACAAAGTTCAGTACCATTCGCGACTCCTCAGATACCAAAGCAGTCCGTGTTCAAATCCAACAGGATTGGGACAATATCCAGGCTTGGGCTTACAAGTGGCAAGTGACATTTGTACCACACAAATGCCAGACAATTACCATCTCCAATAAGAGACAATCTAACCACCGTCCCTTGACAGTCAAAGGTGTTAGCCCACCATCAACATTCTGGGTGTTACCATTGATCAGAAACTGAACAGACTCACCACATTAACAGAGTGGTTACAAGACCAGGCCAGAAGCTGGGAATACTGCAGCGAGTAACTCACCTCCTGCCTCCCCAAAGCCTATCCACCAGCTACAACGCACAAGTCAGGAGTGTGATGGAATACTCTCCACTTACCTGGATGGGTGCATCTCCAACAATGCTCAAGATCCTTGACACTATCCAGGACAAAGCAGCTCATAGGATGGATACCATATTCACAAACATCCACAAGCATCCACCACCGACGCTCAGTAGCAGCAGTGTGTACCATCTACAAGATGCACTGCAGAAATTCACCAAAGATCCTCAGACAGCACCTTCCAAACCAACGACCACTTTCATCCAGAAGGACAAGGGCAGCTAATACAGGGGAACACCAAAACTTGTAAATTCTCCTCCAAGTCATCAACCATCCCAGCTTGGAAATATATCACCAGACCTTTAGTATTGCTGGGTCAAAATCCAGGAACTCCCTCTCTAATGGCATTGTGTGTCCACCTCCAGCACACAGACAACAGCCATTCAAAAGGGCAGCTCACCAAAACCTTCTCAAGGGGCAACTGGCCGGCCAGCAACTCCCATATCTCATGAGTGATTTAAAAAAGTAAGATATATTGTGTGGACTGTCTGAAAAGTGGCATTTGTTATGAAACCAGCTGATGGTGAGACTGGGCAAGTTCGACTCCAGATGAAACCTGACTTGATGTATCTAATGTTTAACTTTTGTAGCTAGTTAATGTGGTGATTAGTTATTGAACCGTGTTCACACAGGCTGCAGAAGAAGGAAGGATCTTGGCACTAATCTCAAAGTCAACTTCATCCGTTGTAGAGACTTAATCCCTGAAAAATTACACTTCTATCTCAACTTTATAAATCTTCACTTAACTGATGCTTTCCAGTTTCTCTCTCATAAGCCATATGGAACTATAAATTTTACAATTCTCTTCTGAATCCACTGGTTGAGGATTTCACAATTCTAGTGGCCTAAATTTTCTCAATTCTAACAACTTGAAGGTTTCTATTCAAAAACTTCTGGCTTGAAAACTCGGTAAGCTAGAAACCAGAGATAGTAGGAACTGCCGATGCAATCTGAGATAACAAGGTGTAGAGCTGGATGAACACAGCAGGCCAAGCAGCATCAGAGGAGCAGGAAAGCTGACGTTTCGGGTCGAGACCCTTCATCTCCCAGACCGTCCACAACCTCATCATCTCCCAGACCATTCACAACCTCATCACTTCAGGTGACCTCCCACCCACAGCCTCTAACCTCATCATTCCCCAAACCCGCATCGCACATTTCTATCTCCTTCCCAAAATCCACAAACCTGAATGCCCTGGTTGACCCATTGTCTCTGCCTGCTCCTGCCCCACTGAACTCATCTCCACCTATCTGGACTCCATTTTCTCCCCCTCGGTCCAGGAACTCCCTACTTACATCCGTGACCCACACCCTCCACCTCCTCCAGAACTTCCAATTCCCCGGTCCCCAACACCTCATCTTTACCATGGACGTCCAGTCCCTACACACCTGCATTCCCCATACAGATGGCCTAAAGGCCCTCCGCTTCTTCCTGTCCCACAGGACTGACCAGTCCCCCTCCACTGACACCCTCATCCGCTTAGCCGAACTCGTCCTTACCCTTAACAACTTCGCCTTCAATTCCTCCCACATCCTACAGACAAATGGGGTGGCCTTGGGTACCCGCATGGGCCCAAGCTATGCCTGCCTCTTTGTAGGATACGTGGAACAATCCCTCTTCCAAAGCTATATTGGCCCTATCCCCCACCTCTTCCTCCGTTACATCGATGACTGTATCAGCGCCGCCTCGTGCTCCCATGAGGAGTTCGAACAGTTCACCCACTTCACTAACACTTTCCACCACAACCTTAAGTTCACCTGGACCATCTCTGATACCTCTCTCTCCTTCCTGGATCTCTCTGTCTCCATCTCTGGCATCCACCTGGAAACCGATATCCATTTCAAGCCTACCGACTCCCACAGCTACCTAGAATACACCTCCTCTCACCCACCTTCTTGCAAAAATGCCATCCCCTATTCCCAATTCCTTTGCCTCTGCCGCATCTGCTCCCGGGATGAAGCATTCCAATCCCGGACATCTCAGATGTCCTCGTTTTTCAAGGAGTGCAACTTCCCCTCCACAGTGGTCGAAAATGCCCTCGACCGTGTCTCCCACATTTCCCGCAACTCATCCCTCACACCCCCTACCCGCAAAAACAACCAAAAAAGAATCCCTCTCGTCCTCACGTACCACGCCACCAACCTCCGGATCCAACGCATCATCCTCCAACACTTCCGCCATCTGCAATCTGACCCCACTACCAAAGACAATTTTCCCTCCCCACCCTTATCTGCTTTCCGGAGGGACCACTGTCTCTGTGACTCCCTTGTCCGCTCCACACTACCCTCCAGCCCCACCACACCCGGCACTTTCCCCTGCAACCGCAGGAAGTACTACACCTGCCCTTACACCTCCCCCCTCACCCCCATCCCAGGGCCTAAGAAGACCTTCCACATCAAACAGATGTTCACCTGCACATCTGCTAATATGTTATACTGTATACGCTGTTCCCGTTGTGGCCTCCTCTACATCGGGAAAACCAAGCGGAGGCTTGGGGACCGCTTTGTGGAAAACCAAGGTTGGTTCGCAACAAACAACTATACCTCCCAGTTGCGAACCATTTCAACTGCCCCTCCCACTCCTTGGACGACATGTCCATCCTGGGCCTCCTGCAGTGCCACAATGATGCCACCCGAAAGCTGCAGGAACAGCATCTCATATTTCACTTGGGAACCCTGCAGCCCAATGGTATCAATGTGGACTTCACAAGCTTCAAAATCTCCCCTCCCCCAACCTCATCCCAAAACCAGCCCAGCTCGTCCCCGCCTCCCTAACCTGTCCTTCCTCCCACCTATCCCCTCCTCCCACCTCTAGCCTCACCCCCATCTCCTACCTACTAATCTCATCCCGCCCCCTTGACCTGTCCATCCTCCCTGGACCGACCTATCCCCTCCCTACCTCCCCAACTACACTCACCTCTACTGGCTCCATCCCAGCCTCTTTGACCTGTCTGTCTCCTCTCCACCTATCTTCTCCTCTATCCATCTTCTATCCGCCTCCCCCTTCTCCCTATTTATTTCAAAACCCCCTTCCCCTCCCCCATTTCTGATGAAGGGTCTGGGCCCGAAACATCAGCCTTCCTGCTCCTCTGATACTGCTTGGCCTGCTGTGTTCATCCAGCTCTACACCTTGTTATCTAAGCTAGAAACCACTACTATTGGCCTGACTGGTTCCCCTGAAGGAAACTGAAACAAAAGCTAGCCTACCATGTTAGGAGAAATTATTGTACCTTATGAAGTCAACTCTGGGCTCTCCTGATTGAAAACCTCAAACCTTTGGATCTGAAGTCAAAACTTGTGGGGTGGTGAAAAGTGAGGAGGATAGCCTTAGACTGCAAGAAGATACAGATGGGCTGGTGAGGTGGGCTACTCAGTGGCAAATGGAATTCAATCTGGATAAATGTGAGGCAATGCACTTAGGCAAGACAAACAAGGCAGAGGCATACATGATGAACGGTAGGACACTGGGAACTACTAAGGATCAGAGGGACCTTGTTGTTTATGTCTACTGGTCCCTTAAAGTAGCAACACAGGTAGGTTAAGTGGTAAAGAAGAGATACAGAATACTTACCTTTATAAGCTGAGACATAGAGTTTAAGGAGCAGGGAAGTGATGTTGGAATTATATAAGAAGTTCATAAGGCCACAAGTATTGTGTGCAGTTCTGGAATCCACATTAAGGGAGGGATACAATAGCACCGGAGAGGGTGCAGAGGAGATTTACCAGGATGTTCCCTGGGCTGGAGAGTTTCATTTATAAAGTGAGATTGGATAGACTGGGGTTGTTTTCCTTAGAGCAAGGGAGATTGAGAGAGTGCATGATTGAGATGTATGAAATTATGAGGGGCATTGATAAGGTAGACAGAAACTTGCCCCCTTGGTGAAGGGATCAATGTCCAAGGCGGGGATAGATTTCAGGGAAGGGGCAGAAGGTTTAGAGGGTGGTGAGAATCTGGAGCTCACTGCCTGTAAGGATGGCAGAAGCAAAAACACTCACAATATTGAAGAATTATTTAGATTTATACCTGCAATGCTAAGACATAGAAGGTTATGGGCTAAGTGCTAGAAAACGGAATTAGAAAATATAATTTTTTACTGCCTGGCACAGACCAAAATGGGCTGAAGGACCTCTTCCTGTGCTATAGACCTCTATAATTCTACAACTTAACAAATTGCCTTCATATGTTTACTCTGCCTATCTTTAACTCAATAGTATATACAGTTTATCCATTAACACTGCAGGGATTCCCTCTCGTCCTTGACTACAGTTATATGACTTCTAGGACCTGATCTACTTAGATCACTATCCAAATGAATTTCTGACCTATTAAAAAAAACTCCTTCACAGAATTGATTTAAATCTATCTGATCCAATCTTTTAAAAAAATTCCAAATTCTAAAAATGGTAAGAAGATATATTACACAGTGCGCATGACACATTGTACGTGTATGCTCAGTGATCCTATATGAACTTTCTGATGGACATGAATAAACTACATTGTCTTGAAATGGAGGTGCCTAAACAGCACCATAACTATTTCAGATTTTTAAAAATTATTTTTTCTCCACTTTCAAGAAGAGTGGGATTTCTCCAGCTCTGTGCTGGGGTTTTAGGAGCAAGCAGAGGCTGGTGGAAGAAGGCTGTTCCTGAACACAATCCCTGTTATGTAACTGCCCACTGAAAGGACACAGGCATTCAGCTTCCGTGTTAATTATACCATTGAGGTGGATTCTCAGGCCAGCCGGAATTTTGCCATTTATGGTGGTGCAGCTCATCAACGCTTCCATGTGGGATGATTGCCCAGGTCATAGAGACAAGCTGCCTGTGGCTGGTCAGCTTGTTAGACATGGAAGCTTCATGGCTCAGAGAGGGGTCATGGGCAGGAAAATCTGCCCTGGGCTAGATTTCACACTACGTCTTCGTCTCTCAGGATTGTTATTTTTGTCACAGCTCTCCTTTCTTGTGCTCTCACAGATGTCTCAGCAATGCACACTCTCTTGATAGATATATACCTCTAGCCAATGAGGCACTAGAGCCCTCTGGTTTGGCCACAGCATCAACACCACACACATTGTGTTTAATTGGCCAGCCAGCTGGATTAGGAGGCCACTTCTGGGAAAACAGCTGGGTCAAATTTGCTGCTGACAAGCCTGGGCTAGTGACCTACATTGTGTGTTAACACTGGGCTTCCAAAAACTCCAGAAATCTCTCGTCCATACTCCTTCAGAAAGAAAGAGATGTTTATCAAACATCCTCCTCAGTATGTCCCAAAGCACGTTCTGTGGCCAATTTGTACACCACAAGGCTGCTCAAACTGCAAATGAATCAGTGCCTAGATAATTTGTTTTGACTTGTGTTTGCTGAGATAGAACACATCCTGCTATTCTTCAAATAGCCAATGTAATCTTAAGCAAACAAATATGGCCTCCATTTAACTTCTGATTTCTGACAAAGCAGCTCAATTGAAATGACACCTCATCAAAATGGCACAGAGTTGACTTTCCTCCTCAGTTCTCTGAATAACTCACAGAAACTTCATTTGGATGAAACCACCAAGGAAATACAGTTCTTAAGCAACAAGAGCCAGTATCATCCTAGCAATATAAGCAAGGTTTGAATAAAAAGTAGGTTATCATATAATGCAGTGTGCAGCCTATTATCACTCAGGAGCTCTGTGTTGGGTGGCGACTAAATAACTAACAAATCCAAGCCATAACCTTAGACCCTGTTCAACTTATTGACTAAAATTCAGTGCATTTTTTAGCCTGACAAACCTACTCTGGATGAAGGAGCAACATTTCTTCAGGACTACAAGGTTGGCTGCTGGAGTAATTTACTGATACATTGCATTGTACTATATCATTCGATCCCACAATGGAACAAGCTGCCAAAGGAAATTGGCACAGCCCTATCACAGGAAATGTTCTACTCATCTCAAGATTATTTTGATTTTAGACATTTTCGTTATCAGGATAATGATTTAAACAAGTCCAGTCTGGTTGAGCTAACAGCAATGTTCCCTCTAACCTGCACACCTGCACAGCCATCGGGTGATTCCACACATACCAATCAACAACATGTTAGCTTCCACCTTCAGACGTTTCTACCACAGATGATCCTCAGAGGTTCGTGCAGCAGAAATACCTCATGCTCCTCCATAAACGTTGATGGAACATGGACACTGACTTTTGACATCATTAAGAGACAAAAATTTGAAAATAATCTTCGAAAGGGAACGTCAATTTATGTAGCATGAGAAGAAGATGGTGATTTGTTTGACCTTGGTTGGCATGGAGATACAGCAAGAACTAATGAATTGTAAATTTCAGTTCACTGGTTAAACTCAGAGCAGGCAGGTAGATGCTGATTGATCAAGGCATTGCCAAGGGGAAAGCAATACAGACTAACAGTCTCCTTCACACACTTCCAGATGTGTTGGCCTGGATTTCAGGAGAAGGCCTTGAATCCAGAGTCATCTGAATCAGAAGCAAGAACATTAGCTGCTAAAGCTGGACATAAAATACTGATATTGATTGGAATAAAAGCAAAAATTGCTGCAGAAACTCAGCAGTTCTGGCAACATCATTCTGAAGATGAGTTAGACTGGACTAGAAACATTAACTCTGTTTCTCTCTCCATAGATGATGCCTGACCTGCTGAATTGTTCCAGCACTTTTTGTTTTGTTTTATGTTAAGCTGAATTTCTCTCTTTTCTTTGAAAAAAATCTACAGGCAAATTTTGGTGTAGTCTTGCAGCTAAGACCGGGTTTTACAGCAAAATTTATAGGCTCAGAAATACATGGATCTTCCTCTGCAGAGATCTTTACATTTTAGATCATTTGTAAAAGATTAAAGAAAAGCATGCTTTAGATTGAAGAAATTGTTGGACAAAGAATCATGTTTGGCAAATGTAATAAAATGGCATAATTACAAGAAAATGACTTGGGGACATATTGGGCCTCATTCTGACTGGGTTAATTATCCCCAAGGACATGATTAAAATCTGATGTTTCACTAGCTTCAGGTCTACTTGATTCTTTCATTAACACAACTTCAAATTTTTGGCAATGAGAAGAGGAGATAGATATTCCTCATCTTGTGGAACAAGTAATTAATTATGAGTAATTGTGATAACATTATTGTGCTAAATATCTTCATCTATTGGATATAAGTAAAGGCTAAAGCAGAAAATAATTAATGAATTCATCTGAAAAATGAACAAAGAATTCTGAAAAATTGTCATGATATGAAAGAATGCTGATGACCTATTGCAATTGCCACTCAAAATATTGATTTCCATATTAACTGTTCTAAGTGGAAACAAAATGTATTTTTTAGGTTGCGGTTATGAACTGAGTTATCAGATTTACACTTGAGTAATGTCATATTTTGTCCTTTTTGTCGGTTGAAGAAAGGTGCCATTTACCTCACAAATGGAGCTGACTCCAGCAAATGTGGATATGGGCCACAAAACTGAGATGATTCACAGTTAGATTGTTGAAAATTAATCATTGGACACTTGCAAAACTTTTTATTTACATTCAGATTTGAAGCATCCATGGTATTTTGCTTTTCTGACACATTTAATTCCTCCAACTTGGCCCATCTTTAAGAAGTTTTGTTCCGCTCTCTCATAGCATTCCCATTTGCCTCTTTCATTTTTATGCCTGTTTCCCTACTGAATGTCACCAGATATGTTTATATCAGTCATGATATTTTATGAGATAATATGGACCACATTGTGATGAAATAAAATTGTAGTTTTATTGGGTCTGCAGAAATTCCACTGGGTCTGGAAGATCCATGGAGACTGAGTGAGATTGGAACTATAACGTTCTTTTACTCAGTCAGACCCAAAAGAGCAGTGAGCTTTTAAGACTTGCTCATAGGAGGAGACTTTCAGAGCATGATTTAATATTTATTTTAAGTGAAAGTAAACTTTTTTTATTTAATGCTCAGTTCACTATTTATTTCTCTATTTCTCAAACTTTATTCTTTTTCCTTTCAAGGCAGAAATACATGTGGCAAGATCTTTCTGTGGTCAGTGATATGAACAGGTAGCTCAGTGAAGGGACCGTAACTGGAGATTGAACATGGGGAATTAAAAGAGCTGAGAATCTTTGTCTGTGGGTAAGCCACAATCCAGGTACTGTCACCATGCAATTTGGTGACAAAAGGGGGTGGAGCATTGGCTCAGTGGTTAGCACTGCTGCTTCACAGCATCAGGGACTCAGGTTCAATTCCACCCTCAGATCATTGTCTATGTGGATTTTGTATGTTCTTCTCATTTCTGTTTGGTACTCTGGTTTCCTCCCACAGTACAAATATGTACAGGTTAGGGTGAATTGGCCAAGCTAAATTGCCCATAGTGTCCACAGATGTGCAGGCTAGATGAGTTAACCATGGTGGGGATGGGGCGGGGGCAGAGTATCCTCTTCGGAGGGTGGCATAGACTTGATGGGCTGAATGGCCTCTTTCTGCACTGTAGGGATTCTATAGCTATCTGAACATTTGAAGCGACTCCCTGGATAGCAAAATACCTCTGACGAAGATTTGTTTGCTTTAGCCAGAACAAGGTACTACCTTCCTGAAATGCACTAGCTCTTTGTAACAGAATTTAGCTAAACTGTTAGGCATCCTGTGTCACCTCAGTTAGAATCAGACAAAGCTACTGATTCTAAGTCCGTTTTACTTCTCTCCTCATTGTGGATCTTCTGATATCTGAGCTCAGTAAGCAGTTTCTGTACGTGAAACTACACACCACACCCAGTATTTTTAAATGTAATCTCTAGGTCAACATCAATTTCTCCAAGGACAAGGACAAACCAAGTACAATATAAACAAATCATCCTTACTCTTGCCCCTTGTGTAACCTTGACAGCAACATTGTAAGAGTCACATTTTTCTACACAAAATTTTACAGCCTCCCTCAGTGAAGGTTTAAATTTAATTGCAACTCTAGTCTAGCGAGGATATTTGTGTTGAGTTGGCTAAAACGCATTTCTATAGGTAAAAGCAGAGAATGCTGCAAATGTACAGCAAGACAAGCAATATCTGTGGAGAGAGAAACAAAGATTATTGGTTGTATCTTAGGGTAGTTTGTTATGTGTTGTTTTTGTCAAGTTTCATGGATGGTTTCTCTTTGTGAGGACTATTCCCACGCAGTTCTACCAGATTTCGCACCAGGGCCCATGCCGTATGCTTCCTATGAGATTTTGCCCTGTTTTTCTCATTGCTATCCTTTCATCAGAACCGATTGATGTTGGACAATCCCACAATGCAGAGTGTAAAGAAATCATTGCTGATGTTAAAACATCATGCTGTTATGCAATACATTGACCAAGCATTATTTTTGAAATGCCTTCCCATAAAGAGATAAGAGACATATATTAATACCCAAAATGGTGCAATATATTGCTTCCTTTTCAGATTTTAATATGGACGATGATCTGTGCTTTCATTCATAATTGCATTGATGCAGCTTATCGTGAGTAACTACATAAAAAGTTAAGTTTATCCTTTTTATTTCCATTGTTCAACAAATTCCTTCCAATTACCTTTTAAAATACATCCAAGGTTTTAACAGACTAAAATCCAAGGCAATTTTATATCTTGTAGACTTAATAAGTAGGTATATTTTTATTGCACTCTAAGTAAAATCTCAAAATAGATGTAACTTCCAGCAAATTCAGCAGTATTCATTTATTTGCCAAAAAAAATCAATCAGAATATATTTAATTTGTGGTTGTGCTTTGTACAAAAGCAGCTTGGGAACAGAAAGCCCTGCAGAAATAAATATGTAAAGTATTCACTGGAGCCTTCTGAAAAGCAAAAATTTGAGTTTTTTTTTCACTTTGATCCTTCAACTGGAAGATCTGAAGCTATTGCAAGATTATTTCACATTGTTGCTGATCTTGTTTGTGTTTTCTTTGTAAAATCTTCAAGGCCATTACCAAGACTGTGTAGAACTGAGTTGTTGTATTCTCTTGAAGAATATTTTGTCTCTATATATTTCATCTTTTTTGAGAAATGACATTTTGTCTTGAATTACAATGAACAATGCTTTCTTCTTGGAGTAACCAACATGCTAAGAAATATCGTGGTGGGTAATTTTCACTTTGGATACATAGTTCCTGTGGATTATTTCTGACTGAGCTCAAGAACCTTTGGATTTTGTATTGAGATCTAAGGTATTAATTATCACTAACTATTAAAGGTACACTACTCACCCAGAGCTCGCTGATGGGATGTTAAATTTATCGGTTGCACAGAGAATGCGTGATTTGTGAATTGTAGCTCTTGTCGAATTTGTGCTGGTGTATTACTGACACAGGAACTGCTGAGTCTTTGATTAATAATAATTGGACTGTCCATCATTGACTATGGCCTGAGAGGGCTGACCAGTTGATTCCTGACTCCTGCTGCACACACACTGCCCGAAGTACAAGTGTCAGTACCCCCTGCCTCAATGAATCAAGAATTTTTGAAGATTGCTGTGAATATTTCAGCCATATCTTTTGCATTGAATACGTTAAGTTCTCCCATCATTGAGGATGAAGATATTTGTGGAGTCACCTTCTCCAGTGAGTTGTTTAATTGTCCACCACCATTTATGACTGGATGTGGCAGGACTGTAGAGCTTAGATTTAATCTATTGGCCATGGAATCATTATTGGCTCCCTGGCTTGATGGTAATGATAAAATGGAGAGTATGTTGTGCCATGAGAACACAAAATTGTGCTGGAGTATGTTTCTGCTGTGGATGGTCCACAGCAAATCACAGATGTACAGTTTTGAATTTCTAGATCTGCTTAAAATCAAGCAGTAGTTATTCCAAGCGGTTCTATACTGATAGCCATGCTGGTAGTACTACACAATGTGATGGAGGGTGTTATCAATGTCAAGGCAGAACTTCATCTCCACAAGGAATGTGTGCTGGTCTCTCTTTCTGATACTGTCATGGACAGATGTATCTGCAGCCAGCAGATTGGTAAGGATAAGGTCAAGTATGTTTTTCCCTCTTGTTGGTTCCCTCACCATCTGCCGCAGACTCAGTCTAGCAGCTATATCCTTTAGGACCCGACCAGCTCGATCTGTATTACTCCTGCTGAGCCCCTTTTGGTGATGGATGTTGAAATCCCCCAGCCAGAGGGCATCTTGTACTTTTACTACCATCAATTCTTCCTCTAAATATTAATCAAATGGAGCAGTACTGCTTCATCAGCACAGGATCTGTTGGGAGTACTATGTGCTTATCATCTGGATATTTTCCAGTTTATGTTTTACTTTATGCGTGAGACTTCATGGGGTCTGGAGTCAATGTTGAGGACTCCCAGGACAACTCCCTCACGACTGTATACCACTGTGCCAACACCTTTGCTGGGTGTGTGCTGGTGGTGAGACAGGACGTATCTGGGGATGGTGATGGTGTTGCCTGGGACATTGTCCATCAGGTATGATTCGGTGAGAATGACTGTGTCAGGCTGTTGCTTGAACAAGAAGGGTTGACCTGCCGAGTGTGTGTAAAATGAATGTTTCTTCTGAAAATGTGGGGTTCCTCTGAGGTGAGTAATTTTGAAATGATACCCAATGTGTGAGCAGAAATATAACTAAACTCAAAGCTATCCTCACCACACCTTTATACATTCACTGGCACCTTTCTTCTATTTGCTTGCCGGTGAAAGCAATTACTGATTTTTTTTTTAGAAAGCTGGTACATCATTTCAGTGACTTGAATTAGCAGTTTCTAAGGTGGATGAATATTTGCATCATTACAATTTGTAGATTCCAAAGCTGTAGTGATCGGAAGCTGGTGGAAATCTTTGATTATAGGTCCTTGAACGGGGTTGTTAACCTGAGCGAATCAGGAGGCACTGGCTGACCAGTATAAACAGGGGATTTAGGGACTCCCAGCCCAACTGTCTGTTTTGCAGCGCTGTGGAGTACATGGACCATCTGTACACTGGTGGTGGGCGTTTGCACTCCTTTTTGAGTTATCTTCAGAACCTCCTGTTGTG
Source organism: Rhincodon typus (assembly GCF_021869965.1). Classification (NCBI taxonomy): domain Eukaryota; kingdom Metazoa; phylum Chordata; class Chondrichthyes; order Orectolobiformes; family Rhincodontidae; genus Rhincodon; species Rhincodon typus. Next base: position 149,773,135 of record NC_063333.1, on the reverse strand, counting down.
TTTTTGGCTGCACTTCAGCCCCATGCTCCTGATCTTTGTGCACCCAGTGCAGAGTGGGGTGGGTTGGTCAGAGGATCTCCTCGTGGGTCTGCTCCTGGGTCTGGCCAGGCTGGTCATTAATAGATGCAGGCAGCGGGCCATGGAGAGGGTCGTTATGGCCAACTGCCTGCCCCTTTCCATGGTTATTTCCTTGCCCGGGTGTCCCTGGAGAAGGAGCACGCAGTGTTCACTGGCGCTCTCAATGTCTTTTGGGAGAGGTGGGCACCATGGGGTATAGAGTGCTTTGTTTCCTCCTCCAATTCCATTTTGATTTGATCCCTACCCTCCTGTCTTCACCTTTTCGTTCACATCGCCATTGCCCTAGGGGGGCTCTGCTTGTTATTGGTTCTTGGGTCACATGGATGTTTTACCTGGTGGTGGACTATCATAGAACATAGAACAGCACAGCACAGTACAGGCCCTTTGACCCACGATGTTGTGTTGAACTTATGCCCTAAACCTAAGGTCTATCTAACCTCCACCGCTACCTTATACTATCATCCATATGCCTATCTAATAGCCGCTTAAATGCCCCTAATGAGGCCGACTCCACTACCTCTCCGGAAATGCATTCCACGCCCCGACCACTCTCTGAGTAAAGAACCTACCTCTGACGTCTCCCCTATATCTACCTCCACTCATTTGGGGTGCCATCAGCCTGCGTCCTTTTCCAGGGGACCGTGGAGAACATTTTACAAGGGCTGCTTCAGGTTGCCATTTTATAGAACCCTGCAGTGTGGAAACAGGCCATTCAGCCCAACAAGTCCACACCGCCCCTCCCACCCCAACGCATTTCCCCACCCCTGCATTTCCCCATGTCTAACCCACCTGACCTAAGCATCCCTAGACACCGTGAACAATTTAGCACGGTGAATCCACCTAGCCTGCACATCTTTGGACTGTGGGAGAAAACTGGAGCACCCAGATGAAATCAATGCAGACACGGGGAGAATGTGCAAACTCCACCCACCTGAGAGTGGAACCGAACCTGGATACCTAGCGCTGTGAGGCAGCAGTGCTAACCACCGTGCCGTCCATATGTATGAATAAAAGGGAAGACCAATAAAGAGCACTTGGAGAACATGGACATAGTGCTTAAACATTTCTCCCTGGCAAGTGTACGCCTTAGAAGGGAAAAATGTGTGTTCTAGGTTCCCCAAGTGACCTACTTGGGTTATGAGGTCGACAGAACCAGGTCACACCAGTTGGAATAGAAAGTAAGAGCGATGAAAAGTGCCCCAGCTCACATGTCTGAACCAGGGCTTATGTCTTTCCTTGGGTTAAGAGTGGAAGTAAGAGGGATTGTCCTGAGTAAAGGTCGCTGCCAGATACTGGCTGAACTACAGCAGGGTCATCCAGGGTTTTCCAAGATGAAGATGCTATCAAGAAGCTATGTGTGGTCACCAGGGTTAGATGCTAACATAGCTGTGTTGGTGGGGCAGTGCCCAAAGTACCAAGGACAAAAATTGCCACAAGCAGGTCCTCCACATTCATGGTAATGCCCGAGTAAACTCTGGACTCAATTACATGTTGACAATGCTGGTTTTTCCATGGGATCAATGTTCCTGGTTATTATGGACTCCCACTCAAAGTGGTTGGACATGCATAAAGTCTGTTCAGCAAACTCAGGGATGACAATTGAGAAGCTGCAAGCATTATTCACAATACACGGACTCCTGGAAGTATTGGTCATGGACAATGGGACGTCATTTACCCGCAGGGAGTTTGAGTATTTCCTGAAATTGAATGGCATTCAGCACCTAAGCACAGCTCCATTATCCAATGGTCTGGCAGAAAGAGGGGTCCAAACATTGAGGGCAGGCTTGAAGCAGCATCGTAAGGCGTTCTTTGATACCAAACTGTCCGTGTTCCTCTTTGATTATAGGACCACCCCACACGCAACAACAGTGACATCTCCAGCAGAGTTGCTGGTGGGGACAAGACTCCGCACCAGGTTAAACCTGATGTTCCCAGACCTGGTGGGGTGTGTGTTGGTGAAACAGCAACAGGAATGCTAATGCCAGCCACATACGCCCTCTAAACAGGAGGGACAATTTAATTTGGGGGATGAAGCTTGGTGCTGGAATCATGGGAATGGCCGTGCATGGGTACGAGGCAAGGTTGATGTGATGTCAGGTCCCAGGACTTAGAAAGTTCGGGTAGGTGACACAGTCCTGATCAAACACAGGGATCACCTGAAAGCTGTTACCTCACAAACAGGTCAGGAGCAAAACATACCTGGCCCCTCAGAAACCATAGGTTATCCCCCTCTGTCTAGTATCAAAGAAACCTCAGAATCTGAATTAGATACTATCTCAATGCCATTACCGCTGGAAGAAAAAGACCAAAACCTCCTGAGATGATCCAAATACAAGGAACAGGCTATTGTGTGGTACATGCTGCCCGTGTCAGAAACCAAATCAGAAGAACTGGACTTGGGGCAAAAAATGTCACTGGAAAAGCTGCAAGGGAAAGCTCTCACATCTCTGGACTTGGGGCTGAGTGGGAGGGGTTGTGGTGGGGGGTGAGGGTGAAGGATGTAATGATTAGAACCAGGTGGACCTTGTTAACTAAGAGGTTATTGATTGGGGTTGTTAACCTGGGCCAATCAGGAAAGCCCTGGCTGTCTAATATAACCAGGAGATGAACATCACTGCAATTCAGGTGACTAACCCTGAGCTGACTGGCCATAGCCAGTGTTACTGTGCCTAAGTAAATATAGGGTGACTTGGTGATTGGATACCTGCCTTTGTGCTGTTATTTCAAAACCCATTAAAACAGAGACAACCAACCTGCAAAACCTCATCAGAGATGATTTATGAGAATGTGAATAATCATACCTGCTCACTCAGTCACAGAACATCCAGAAACTACATGGGTAAGGACCAAACGTCAGATGTAACTATTTCATACACTAGGTTCTGGTAAAGAGAGGAACTCTCCAGCTGTGATCGAATCAAGTTGAAACCATGCAAGTAGAATCCACAAGCCATGACAATATCTATGAGACTTTGACAGCTGGGGAGAGGTGAACATGTGATGATACCTGTAGTCCTCTTTCGTTTTAAGAAGCTGCTTTTCTCCTCATAACGGAACAGAAATGAAGGAAATACCAAAGAGACAGAACCTCTGAGCTGGTAACTCACTCTCACACACTCTCTCTCCATGTTGGAGCCTCATGTGCTGATTGACCTCTCACCTATCACAGGTGGATTTTAAAAATCAACCCATTAGCAGCTGGCTCCATAATAATCAAGAAAAATCCTTTATTGATGTATGTAAATTATCTTGAACCTGAGCCCAGATGGATTTCTGACCCTTGAGATCAGCCTCAAACCCTTAAATCATCAATCTACAAGACCTAATTGAATCCACCCTCTGCAGACCCCTTCTCCTGCTCCCAACAAACCCCATCCTCCCAGACACCACCCCACTACCTCCTACCCTCCCTCAACCTCTTCATCTCCAATTGCCATTGCGACATCGATGGCCTTAATCTCTCCACCCCTCTCACTCACTCCAACCTCTTCCCCCATGAAACACGCAGCCCTCCGCTCCCTCTGCTCCAATCCTAACCTCACTATAAAACCTGCAGATTAAGGGGGGCACAGTAATGGTACGATGCACTACCAGCCCCACACATCCTCTTTCTCACCTCCTTGGCCTGACACAACCTGTCCATTTTCTCTCCCACTTATCCTCCCCACCCTTCCCACTACCGAACCCCACCACCCCCCACCTGCATTCGCCTATCACCATCTCACCTACCTTCCCAAGCCCCACCCCTCTTCCGTCCATTTATTTCTCAGCTCCCTTTCCCCTTCCCCACTTCTGAAGAAACATCGACTTTCCTGCTCCTCTGATGCTGCCTGACCTGCTGTGCTCCTCCAGCTCCACACTGTATTGACCCTGACTTCCAGCATCTGCCATTCTCGTTATCTTTGAGTCTACAAGACGTGCAAGTGTTTCACATTTACCACACTCTTAAAAGGACTGATTCAAAAAACAGTTTAAAAAACTGTTGGGGTCGAAAAAGGTGTGGAGAAAGAGTAGGCTCATTCTTTCATGCAATGTGGGATAACTAATATTTGTTGCCAATCCCTATTTACACTTCAACTGAACAGTTTGCTTGGCCATTTCAGAGGGTAATTGACCACACTGCTGTGGGTCTGGAGTCACATGTAGGCAAAACCAAGTAAGGATGGTAGATTTCCCTCCCTAAATGATATTATTGAACCACATAATCTTTAATGACAATCATTTCCATGAGATCAGCCTTTCACTCCCGATTTATTCATTGAAATCAATTCTAGATTTATTAAAGTTTCATCAGCTGCAGTGGTGCGATTTGAACCTATATATTCAAAGCATAAGCCCTGGTCTCTAGATTACAAGTCCATGGATGCCATCATTCCACCTTCATGTCCCCATGGTCAACCCTTGCTCTTGTAATTGTAACAACAAGAACGAGTACATAGCAATCAGCGCCAGAAATCCCAACTGAGTTTCCACTCAGAGGTTTGGGAACAGGAATACTAATTCACACACTCCAACAGCTACCCCAGTTAATTCAGTCCAGAAATAAACTTGGGATCTCCCCCATGAGCAGAACTCAACTATTCACTGCATTAACTATTGAACCTGTCAGATTCTTATCAATGAAAATTGGTATATTGTATTTTAATATCCCAGAGTATGTGAGTATTTCTCTTAGTTTTTACTTGAATGAGATAGTAATGTAAGGTTCCAACAGTCTTTTCAGATTCAATAAATAGAATGAGGAAAGCAATTGAACAGGAATGAGTTATCCTGGTGTCTGGGTGAATGTTCTTTCTTTATTACAAACAGATTGGTATAACCTGAATATGTTTACGTGTAAAATGATAGTGACTGAATCTTAACATAATTCGTTCATCAAATAGTTTTAAGATGTTCAGAAATGGCTTCTTTATCTGAATCTGGAGCAGTGAGATATCTCATTGATAGCTGTGAATCATTTCCACAAAGTAAACTTCTGTAATATTCCGTAAAGGGATGAATATACATTTTTTACCTGTTTGTTATCAAATCAGCCCTGAGCCCGATCTCAATATATTCCGACAAATTTGATTTTAATGAAATACAGTCTTTTCTCACAATGATTTTGTTCACCCTTTTGCTTTTGCAATCTCAATAAAAGATGCGTTCTCACATTTATCACCTTACCTTCTCCAATTTCAGTTTAAGTTGGAATCTTGACCTTCCATCATTCCTATCTTGTATGCTGCCACAAAATGTAGCTCTCAGTTTATTCACTGGTTTCCTCAATATTCAAAACATGGATGAATGTTAATAAATGCAATGTGGTGAAAATGGCCTGATGCAATGTTTGAACAATCTTGGTGATGCAATATATTTATGATCAATTTATGACAATTGCTTGAAGCAACAGTTCAGAATAGAAATGTCATTATTTCTACACTTTTTGGAATGTTTTCATCTGTACTATGTTTTTAATTGAGTCTCTGTAAAAAATAAAATGACTAAGAAATTAATGAGTAGATTAGTTAGAATCGAAAGCAAAGCAGTGAGTTTTGATTTATCACTGAAGATATTCAACAAGAAACAAAAGATTAGGACTGTATGTGATACTTAAATAAAAACCCAGAAATTGCTGGAGAAACTCATCAGGTCTGGCAGCATATGAGGAGAGAGAAGCAGAGTTAACATTTCAAGTCTGATAAGAAATACAAAACCTCTCCAGGTTTTCAGCATCTGGTGTATTTAAAGGTTCAGAATACTACAAATTCAAGTTTGGAGGAATGCCAGTTAATGCAATGTTGATAAAACAGAGAAAGAGGTATGGTTGATCACCCTTGCTCCTAACTTTACTGGACTGAGTGAACCTACTGTACGCAGTGTAAGAGGATGGAATCTTAAATTTTACCGTGATAAAGAGAATCATTCAATTTATAATGATTTTTCAATAAAACTACTGTTGCTAAAGTAATTGCCATTTTGTAGGTTCAAGGAAATCCTGTCATGGATATTGTTTCCAAAATGCGAAAGCACATTTTACTTCAAAACACGATGGCTCAGACGTGTAGGTGCCGGTATTGGACTGGGGTGGACAAGGTCAGAAGTAACACGACACCAGGTTATAGTCCAACAGGTTTATTTGAAATCACAAGCTTTCACAGCGCTGCCCCTTTGTTAGGTTGAAGTGAAGGCAAGCAGACAGGCACAGACTGGCACAGACTTTATCGGCAGAGGGAACAAAAGATCATAGAAACAGTGTGAGTAGAGTGTCAACAGGCTTAAATGACAAGTCGCTCCAGGTGATTAAAAGTGTCAGACAGTGTGAGCACAGTGTTAACAGCTGAATAGTTGGTGAAAGTTTGACCTATAATCTGATTAATTGAGGCAGAGATAATTACAAAAAACAAAATTAAATTGGTGCTGAAGACAGACCAAATAGCTGGAGTAACATGATAGGTATAAGAGTCGCATGCTGAGGGTCTAACCAAAGTAACAAACTAATTAAGGTTGAAAGATCATAACAATTTATTAAGGTGATGATGATAAAACAGGGCAGTAAGGATAATTTTACACATACAGAAAGTGTGGTGGGGTCATCTGTAGTGCGACATGAACCCAGGATCATGGTTGAGACCATCTTCATGTGTACAGAACTTGGTTGTCAGTTTCTGCTCGGTGATTCTGCGTTGTCGTGTATCTTGAAGGCTGCCTTGAGGAAAACTTACCTGAAGATCTGAGGCTGAATGTCGTTGACCGCTGAAATGTTCCCTGACTGAGAGGGAACATACCTGTCTGGTAATTGTTGTGCTGTGTCTATTCATCCATTGTTGTAGCATGTGCATGATCTCTCTACCTTAATTAGTTTGTATAGTTTTGGATGACTTGTTACTTTGCTTAGACCCTCATCATGCAACGTTTATACCTATTATGTTATTCCAGCTGCTTGGTTTGTCTCCAGCATCACCTTATTTTAATTATTTTGTAATTATTTCTCTGCCTCAATTAATCGGATTGTAGGTCATCCCTTCACGTGTTATTCAGCTGTTGACACTTTACTCACACCGTCCGACACTTTTGATTACCTGCAGAGAATTGTTATTCCACCTGTCGACAATCCACTCACACTATTTGTATGATCTTTTGATCTTCTGCCTATAAATTCTGTGCCTGTGTATTTCCCTTCACTTCACCAGATGAAGGAACGGCACTCGAAAGCTTGTGATTTCAAATAAACCTGTTGGACTATAACCTGGTGTCGATGCCTCAGAGGCATTGATACTTAAAAATTGAGATGCATTTTGTGTTCAAAATCATGAATACCATGATACAGTCTACCCTAAATACTAAGAGGAAAGGTGCCTACTTTAATGGATCCAAAGAAATGTCTGAAACCATTTCAACTGTGATGTTTGATTGGAATGCAACAATTGCTGTTAAGTAGATGAATTCCAACCACTTTCTGTGAGGAATGAATTGTTACCATAAATAACTATCCAGTAACAATACCAGAAAACATTCAGATCTAGCACAGCAGTCGATACCTTTCACAAGGTTTTATCAACCCTGGGAATGTTTGATGACAGAGCCAATGTTCTAATCCAGGTGTGATGGTATGGATGGGGAATTGTGAGGGAAGCTGTCACTGATTTGCAAACTGCAGTCAGCAGGTGGCAGTTTTGTCTGAGATAACAAGGTGTAGAGCTGGATGAACACAGCAGGCCAAGCAGCATCAGAGGAGCAGGAAAGCTGACGTTTCGGGTCTAGACCCTTCTTCAGAAATGCATCATTTATTTGTAAAGAGATTTTGTAATCAACAATTGGCAATGTACTTGAGACCTTTCCCAATCAGCAAAGACCAGTCTTTATACTGTGTTTGCCAGCTGAATGTAAGGAACCTATTACTGGCAGGCATTTTTCTAGTTGCTATGACTGCATGGATAATCTTGTCTCCACCCTCTTCTGAAGACATGTATTTAGAGTTGCACAAAACTGCTTTACAATATAGCACAATGGCTCAGAACACCAACCATGATCTCTTCACTGTTGATTTATCATTTAGGCTTTAATTTTTCCCAGTGATAGATTTAATCACGGTGCCATTTAGATTCTTGCAGGAAAGTGAGGGAGGAGAGGGAAGACTCAAATTCACAATTTGCAGATCAAGGCAAATTGTTTTGGAATTGTGTTTCACTCCTTTCTGAACATTAAAAGTCACAGCAATGGCAATTGTTACTTCACATGGCAGGGAGACGGAGAGAAGCTGATCACCAGCGCTTCAATCTGAGACCCACATCGATCTTCCACCAATCAAGAAGTGAGGAAATGAAATCAGTCTTTACAGTCAATAAGAGTGAGAGTCAGGCCAACAGATGCCTTCACAGGGCATTTGTCACAACTCATCAACCAGCTACTCGGCTTGTCCAATGTCCAATCCTTGTTTATCTAATATAAAATAAAACAAAGAACTGTGGAGGCTGGAAATCTGAAGCAAAAATAGAAATTGCTGGAGAAACTCAGCAGGTCTGGCAGCATCTGTGAAAAGAGAAACAGATTGAATATTTTGAGTCCAGTCACCCTTCTTCAGAACTAGACAGTGGCTGGGAAAAGGTGGTAAATGTTATAGAGTCTTGGAGTCATAGAGTCATAACGCACTGAAACAGACCCTTCAGTCTAGCCAGTCCATACTGACCATAATCCCAAACTAAACTAGTCCCACCTGCCTGCACTTGGCCCATATTCCTCCGAGCCTTTCTTATTCATAAATTTATCCAAATGTGTTTTAAGCATTGTAACTGTACCTACATCCACCACTTTCTCTGGCAGCTCATTCAACACACGCACTATTTCCTGCGTAAAAAAAATTGCCCCTCATGTCTTTTTTAAATCTTTCTCCTCTCACCTTGAAAATATGCCCCCAATCTTGAAATCCCCCACCCTAGTGTAAACAAAACCCTGCCATTCACCTTATTTAAACCCATCATGATGTTATAAACCTTCATAAGGTCACCCCTCAATCTCCTATGTTCCAGTGAAAAAGTCCCAGCCTATCCAGCCGCTCCTTATAACTCAAACCCTTCATTCCTAATAACATCCTGGTGAATATTTTCTGAACCCTCCTCCAGCTTAATAATATCCTTCCTATGATGAGTGACCAGAACTGGACACAGTGCTCCAGAAGAGGTCTTACCAACATTCTGTACAATCTCAACATGATGTTCCAACTCCAATACTCAATGGTCTAAGCAATGAAGGCAAGTGTGATAAATGCCTCTTAATCACAAAAACAAAGTTGCTGGAGGAACCCCAGTTCTGAGGAAGGGTCACTGGACCTGAAACGTTAACTATTCTTTCCTTCACAGATGCTGCCAGACCTGCTGAGCTTTTCCAGCAACTTTGTTTTTGTTTCTGATTTACAGCATCCACAGTTCTTTGTTTTTTATTTAGCCTGCTTAATCACCCTGTCAACCTGTGATGTAAACTTCAAAGAACTGTGAACCTGAACCCCTTGGGCTGTCTGTTCTACAACACTACCCAAGGCTCTACTTTTAATTGCATAAGTCCGAAGGGAGTGAGGCAGTAAAGAGTAAAAGGTACGCGGAGACAGAGTCTGGAGGGAGAGAAAGACACTTGGGTCGACGACAGAGTGGATAATGGTGAGCCAGCAAAACAGAGAAGCTGCTAATAGGGAACACAAGTATGTAAAAGTGGGTTGTCTGTGCTGAAAACAGCCCATGTCATGACAAGGCTTCCGGTATGGGAGCGAGTAAAGGACCTGGAAGAAGATGTCCAGGCCCTAAAATGATTGTACATGATATTGATTCCTAGAGGCTGTAGGGTCCCCAAGTGGATAATGACATGCCGTTCTTCCAGCTTGTGCTGACCTTCATTGCAGTACTAAAGCAGGTCCGGGCAGAGATGTTGGAAATATGGTGGTGTTTTGAATGTGGCAGGCAACTGGAAGCTCGGGTCACTTTTCTTGCTTCCTTGTTTTCCTATCCCTCCGTGACAATGCATTTCAGAACATAGGAACACATAGTTAGCTATACAGACTGTGAGCCAGTTCTGCTATTCAACGAGATTAAGACTGACCTGTGATCTAACACCATTCACCTGCCTTTGCCCAATATCCCTTAAATTCAATTTGTAGCTTGAGTTTCCCAACAAATGGAGAGCCTTACTGGACATTCCAAAGCAAGTCCAAAACATGACTTTTATACTTTAGACCTAGCAGGAGAAGGTCTAAAGCTGCCAGAGATCTTTGGGGGAGGCAAGGTGCCCCTTTGGATTGCTAAAAGTAGACATGATTCGAGGTTCAATCATAGGGTCCATGCTGGGGTGGAGGGATCATGCAGTTTACTAGAGCCCATTGGTATTGAGGTTTCGGGCAGACTACCCAAGAAGTGACCTGCAGGACCAAGGCTGCTGAGGATGTTCTTCCCAGATACAAGCTCACCTACCTCAGCTGCAACTTCCGCTGGGTTGGAGACCACAGGTCGGGTAGACCATAATAAGACCATAAGAAATAGGAACAGGAGCGGGCCATTCAGCATTTCACGCCTGCTTCATTTTCAATAGGACCATGGCTGATCTGACATTCCTTAAGTATACACAAGGACTCTGCCCCCCACAGCTCCCTGTGGCATGGAGTTCTAAAGACTCACAACCCTCTGAGAGAAGAAATTCCTCCTCATCTCAGTTTCAAATTGGTGCCCCTTTATTCTGCGACTGTGCCTTCTGGTCCTAGACTCTCCCATGAGAGAAAACATCTTCTCAGCATTGATCCTTTCAAGCCCTTTAAGAATCCTATATGTTTCAATGAGATCACATCTCATTCTTCTAAACTCCAATGAGTAATGCCCCAACATGTTTAGTCTTTGGTCATAACACAGACCCTCCATATCATGGATCATCCAAGTGAACATTCTGGATGGGAGTGGGGGGCAGAGGGGGAAGGGTTTTGGTGAGATGGGAAATGATTGGGCAGGAGAAGGAAGGTATGACTGGTAGGTGAATCCTCTTCCAGCTAAATGCCAATTGGGACAACCCTATCTCCTTGTGAGGAAGACGTACCTGCAGTGGAGCAGCAGACGTTAAGCTATTTCATAAGACAAAAGCCCACATTGTTGAAGGTAATGTATTAGCATAAATGTTGGAAAATGTGTGGCTTGGCAGGTATAATAGAGGAGATGAATGTTATTTAAATAGAGAAAGACTGCAGAAAGCCACAGTACAAGAGAGATTTAGGATTCTATAAATCACAAAAAAGCTATCAACCAAATTCAGTGGCTAATAGGGAAAACAAATGAAATGTTGGCCTTTATTTCAAAGGAATTGAGGATCAAAATGGAAAGTCATAGAAAACCTATACAACAGACTAGCCAGACAAAAGCTGAAATACTGTGAAGACTTTTGGACCCTATACCTAAGGAAAGATATACTGATATTGGAGGCTGTTCCCAGGTATGGAGGGATATCCTTATGACGAGAGGTAGAGTAGGTTGAGTCTGTACTCATTGGAATACAGAAGAATGACAGGTGACCTTACTGAAATATACAAAGTTATTAGTGGACTTGACAGGGTAGATTCAGAAAGTTGCTTTCCCTTGTGGGAGAGACCAGGACCAGGTTGATGATGCGTGGCGCATTTTAAACAGCGATACCTTCTTCCTGCACTACTGCACCTTCCTCAGGGCCATGGACACCAGAGGTGACCTGGGTAATTATCTCTAGCCAAGCTGGCAGGCTCTGGTGTCCTGGTCACCTCTGGCAGTCCAAAGGAAAGACATCGCTTCCAACTCGAGTTGCCCATCCGTCAGGCCCTCCAGGTTCCTGTTGGTGAAGCAATGTGCCAACTTTCCTCTCCCAGCTATTTCCTTCTGAAATACAATGTCACAAATAACTTCCAATGGTTGTTCCCACTTTGCAAAATCTATGAACTCTCAACATCAAGTTGTAACAGTTGAACTCTAAATACTTTTTAAAATCCCAAAACGAACAGATACTGACAAACAAAAGAATATTGGTACAAACACAGGGAATGGTGGAGAAACTTGAAAAACAATTCTGAAGATGTGCCATACCAGAGTCGAAATGTTAATGTTTCCCAGATGCTTTCAGTCCTGCTGAGTTTCTCCAGCACTCTCTGCATTTGTTTCAGATTTCCAGCAACCACAGTATTTTGCTTTTAGAAAATGAATATTGATGCTCTAGGCAGAGAGCAAAAACACTGGATGTGCTACATCTAATTAACTCATACACTCCCCGGGGCACTGATTAATCAAGGAAACTTTGATGTAAATTCACATGAGGAAACTGTGCAAAATGACAATATTTACATTATCCAGTTACTCCCAGGCAGACAAAGTCAATTTTTTATTTTATTTAATTGACAAATTTGGAAGAAACCTTCCAAGTTTCTAAAACACATCTTTCCTGGGATGGTATGGTTGACATATGTAGAAAGATTAGATCAATTAGAAAGATATTCACTGGAGTTTAAAACAATGAGGGGGATCATATAGAAGCCTATAAAATTCTAACTGGACTAGAGAGGGTAAAGACAGAAAGGATATTCCTGAATTCTTGATGGTGGGGGAGTCCAGAAGGAGGGTTCACAATAAAAAGGATATAGGGTAAACCATTTTGGACTGAGGTGAGGAACAATGTCTTCACCCAGAGAGTGGTGAGTCTGTAAAATTCTCTGCTACAGAAAGTGGTGGAGGCCAAACAATTTAATGTTTCCAAGGAGGAGTTATATATAATTCTTAGGGGTAAAGGTATTGGGGAGAAAACAGGAACAGGGGACTAAATTGGATGATCAGCTGTAATTGTAATGAATGGTTGATCAGGGCTTGAAGGGCTGAATGGCCTGTTCCTGCTCTGATTTTCTATGTTTCTCAATAGTGCACAGTAACTGATAATTTTCTTTTCAGGGCTACATTCATAATTAGTTATCTCAATAGAATCCCTACAGTGTGGAAGCAGCCAATACTAACCCTCCAAACAGCAGCTCATCCAGACCCACTCTATCCCTATAATCCCACATTTCCCACAGCGAATCTACCTAACCTGCACATTGTTGGAGTGTGGGAGGAAACCAGAGCACCCGGAGGAAACCCACGTAGACACAGAAAGAGCATTCAAACTCCACACAGACAGTCACCTGAGGGTGGAATTGAACCCAAGTCCCTAGCACTGTAAGGTAGAAGTGGTAACCACTGTGTTGCCCTATTTGACTAGCTGTTAACTTAATAATTTAATGTGTTGGTGGGAAGCACGTAATTCCCCATTACTGATGGACAGACTGGCCTGATAGCGCCATGTTTACCAAGGCCGGGTATGGGCAGAGGGACAACTGTCCACCAAAAAGTGATTGGTCAACAATTGAGATATTTTAAGGGCAATTTATGCTCCTCTTAAATCCCACACAGCTGCAGAAACAATGCCAGATAAAGTGAAACAGGAGTAGGCGGGAGGTGTCACACTGAATGGAGGAAACCCAACAGCAATTCCCACCATCAGGACCATGGGCCAATGTGGCAACCTTGATTATCTCGCTCCCTTTCTATTTATCTGATGCCTCTCTGTTTCCTTCTCTTTCTGTCCACCTCCCCCGCTTTCTCTTTATCTCTGTGTTTCTCTCTCTGTCTCCCTCTCTTTGTCTGTTTCAGTCTGTCTCTCTCTCTCTCTGTTTGTCTATGTGTGTGTCTCTCTCTCTCTGTCTCTCTCTCTCTGTGTCTCCCTCTTTCTTTCTCTCTCTCTATCTCTCTCTGTCTCTTTCTCTGTCTCTGTCTCTCTCTGTGTGTCTCTCTCTCTGTCTCTGTGAATCTCTCTCTGTGTCTCTCTCTCTCTCTATGTTTCTCTCTCTGTCTGTCTGTCTCTCTCTGTCTCTCTCTCTCTATCTCTCTCTGTGTGTCTCTCTCTCTCTCTGTGTTTCTCTCTCTATCTCTCTCTCTGTCTCTCACTCTCTTTCTCTGTCTCTCTCTCTGTCTCTGTCAAAAACAGCAAATGTTGGAGATCACAGCAGCTCAGACATGTTTCTTTCTCTCCCTCACTTTTTTGCCCTTGCCCTCTCCCTCTCACACACACTGTTTCCCTATCTCTCTCTCACACACACTGTTTCCCTATCTCTCTCTCTCTCACACACACACTGTTTCCCTATCTCTCTCTCTCTCTCATTGTTTCCCTATCTCTCTCTCTAACACAGACTGTTTCCCTATCTCTCTCTCACTGTTTCCCTATCTCTCTCTGTCTCTCACACTGTTTCCCTATCTCTTTCCCTCTCACACACACTGTTTCCCTATCTCCCTCTCTCTCACACTGTTTCCCTATCTCTCTCACACACTGTTTCCCTATCTCTCTCTCTCTCTCACTGTTTCCCTATCTCTCTCACACACACTGTTTCCCTATCTCTCGCTCTCTCTCTCTCACTGTTTCCCTATCTCTCTCTCTCTCACTGTTTCCATATCTCTCTCTCTCACACACTGTTTCCTTATCTCTCTCTCTCACACACTGTTTCCCTATCTCTCTCTCTCTCACACTGTTTCCCTATCTCTCTCTCACTGTTTCCCTATCTCTCACTCTCTCTCACTGTTTCCCTATCTCTCTCTCTCTCACACTGTTTCCC
>NC_063333.1:149757453-149758052 GCF_021869965.1 Rhincodon typus | reverse complement strand
CTATCTCTCTCTCTCTCTCACTGTTTCCCTATCTCTCTCTCTCACACACTGTTTCCTTATCTCTCTCTCTCTCACACACTGTTTCCCTATCTCTCTCTCTCTCACACTGTTTCTCTATCTCTCACTCTCTCTCTCACTGTTTCCCTATCTCTCTCTCTCTCTTTCACTGTTTCCCTATCTCTCTCTCACTGTTTCCCTATCACTCTCTCTCTCTCACTGTTTCCCTATCTCTCTCTCTCTCTCAGTTTCCCTATCTCTATCTCTCTCTCTCTCTCACTGTTTCCCTATCTCTCACTCTCTCTCTCACTGTTTCCCTATCTCTCTCTCTCTCACTGTTTCCCTATCTCTCTCTCACTGTTTCTCTATCTCTCTCTCTCTCACACTGTTTCCCTATCTCTCTCTCTCACACACTGTTTCCCTATCTCTCCCTCTCTCTTTCACTGTTTCCCTATCTCTCTCTCACTGTTTCCCTATCTCTCTCTCTCACTGTTTCCCTATCACTCTCTCTCTCTCACTGTTTCCCTATCTCTCTCTCTCTCTCTCACTGTTTCCCTATCATTCTCTCTCTCTCAGTTTCCCTATCTCCCTCTCTCTCTCTC
>NC_063333.1:149737963-149757443 GCF_021869965.1 Rhincodon typus | reverse complement strand
TCTCTCAGTTTCCCTATCTCCCTCTCTCTCTCTCTCACTGTTTCCCTGTCTCTCTCTCTCACTGTTTCCCTATCTCTCTCTCTCACACTGTTTCCCTATCTCTCTCTCTCTCTCTCTCTCACTGTAGGTATCAGCAGCTTCCACGTCAGGTGGGAATGGATGGAAGTCTCTAAACTCAGGGGCCCTCTTACTGTCCCTAATTACACAGTGAGGGTGTTCTCTGGCCGCTATTTGGCCAATCCAGCAGAGATCAATGGTTCCTGCTCTCGACACGGCCTGGAGTTGGGACTCACATTTGAGTTTGATGACAGAGTCCCAAACGCCATCAGCAAACCTCACACCATGCGTTGGTTCTGCCTGCTGTACCTACCAATTAGCTGGGTCAGCTTCGAGCTGTGATGTACCACACTTGCATTCTGTAGTTTTACTGAGTACTGACAGCAGCCGTTGTTGAGAGACAAGTGAGACTGTCGTGAAAGACAGCCTGAGGACATAACACTACACTCTTTAAACTGAGACGAAAATACTCAACAACCATGAGATTTGCCTGAGTGATTGAGCTCATTCTTCAGTAATCCATGCTTCAGGATTTCCAATACTTAACCAATGAGATCCGCACTGTCATTTTTCAGTAAATGATTGTGCCACTATTTATTATACAACACTATGTGTAAATGGTAAACAGCCTGTGTTATTTCAATCAATAGCTGGAAAGGTTATTATTTTCTGAAAATCTGCAAAAGGAATCATTCACATTCCACTCATTGTTCCTTTCTGTTAATCACATCACATTGCTTCTGTTCAATTATTCCCTGGTCTATAACATGCCTTGATCACTTTCAAAATCTGACCCATTACAGAATCTGATCCCTTTCCTACTTATAAACAGCTGCAAACATGATCTGTTTCCAGTGATTAATTTGAAAAATAGAGTTTGAAAGCATGAATATAAATTAAACATTGAGCACTGCCTGGTCTACAAGACCCTGAAAATTAATCAAAATTATAATATTTGATGTAGAAATCTCAAAATAACGCTCTCACCCATGTCAACTCAATGTTTTTTGCTGAAAATTTTCACCATGTTCATATCCCAGATTCAATGTAATTATCTTCCATCTAAGATGACCTCCGTTCTGATGTTAACAAGTGGGTTAAACATCATTGCATAATAACATGTCATATTTCAGAAGCTCATCGATTGTAACTAATCCCAATCTGAAGTGTGTTGATGCAGAAGGTTTGGTTTACAATGAGTAACAGTACATGGAATATCACACTAAACTATGTTCAATTCTACAGTGGATCTATAGGTGACCGAAGTGAGAGTCGAGACCAGGGTGGATATTAGATATTACACCTGCCAGGCGTGGTTTGGCCAAAGCAGTAAATATAACATAGATCAGGTCACCATCTTATCACCATCCCTGAGCTCTGACCTTTAATACGGACGCGGGGGTGAGGGGAGTGGTGAGAGGGGGTTGGGGGGAGGTTTGCGGGGTGGGGTGGGAGGGATGTGGGGTAGGGTTGTGGGGGGGATTGTGGAGATGCGGTTGATGCCCTAGAGTCAGTTGACCTTGTTTATTCTGGGATATCGGTGTCATTGGCTGGGCCAGCATTTCTTACCCATCCCTAACTACCACTGAATTGAATGGCCTGCTTGGCCTTTTCAGTGACCAGTTAAATATTTCTCTGGGTTTTTGCTTGATATAGAAACTAGACCAGGTAAGGAGGGCAGATTTCCTACCCTTAGGGACATCACTGAGATTTTTTTTAACAATTGATGATTGCTTCAAGGCTAACATCATTGAGATTAATTTTACAACTCAGATTCGTTGATTGAATTAAAATTTCATCGTTACTATAATGAAATTGGAACCCGTATCCCAGAGCATTATTCAAACCAAGAATGGAAGCAGCATTAAAACTTGTAGATGATTTTCTGATGAAGGGTCTAGGCCTGAAACGTCAGCCTCTCTGCTCCTATGATGCTGCTTGGCCTGCTGTGTTCATCCAGCCCTGCACCTTGTTGTCTCGGATTCTCCAGCATCTGCAGTTCCTACTATCCCAGATGATGTATACTGATCTGATTTGTTTGAAATACTTTAGAGGAGTGTTTCAGAATGATTGGTACATTCATTTCCAAGTCTTACTGTTTTCTTACTGATTTTACTCTCTGGATGATGATCCCAGTGACAGTTCCATAACCTACCATCTCCCCACCCATTGTAAAGTGCAATAGACCTTTATATTCTCCCGCCTATGCCATAAGGTTGTTTTGTGCAGCTAAGTAGGACTAGGTTTCCTGATTTTTAAAAAGTGCTTAAAACAGGGGGAAGGAGAGGCAACCATTTTTGGAAGAATTGCTTTTGACTATAGGGGTCACACTTCCAAAGCCACTCTGCATCCCCAACCCCCAAGAAGATTATAACTTTCCTTCCCTCCAATCTGTATGTAGTTTAAAAACCAGCTCCAACACTCCTTCCCTACGAGGTCAGACAAAGCATCCAGATGTTCCTTCCTCTGGGATCTGTGGGCCTTCTGTGTCAACTTACCTGTGATTCCTGGAGCACACATGATTGAGCTCTGGGACTGTTCGGTCTGGTCGAGCTGCTGGCCAATCAGATTGCCCAGTTGCTCCAGAAAGTGGGTCTCCCTGGTATTGAGGGGCAGAATTTCCATTATAGTTCGGTTTGCCCCTCTGTGGTCCTTTCTAGCTGTGGGGGAAGTCTTGATGTTAGTTTGTTAGTGTGGCACTGACTATCCTACTGGGAGGCTGGTTCAAAGCTTCCAATTCTATTTATAAGGGTCATCAGTTCTATGCAGAATACATGATAGGTAAATGGGACATAATGGGTAAATGGGACAAAGTGGATAAATGGGACATAGTGGGTAACTGGGCATGCAAGAGCAATCGCTTGGCATGGGATGTATATGTGACCATGGTGGATGGGTAGAAAGGCATAGCTTGGAAAGCAGGGGATCTAATAAGGCCTTTTAACCAAATGTTCCCTCTTCCAGATGACAGTTCATGACTCTGGGCTTGAGTAAACCACAAGTTCTTTATCATTTTAGTTTTCTCTCTCACACACAAGGTATCATTCTCCAAGTGATGGAGTGGCAGGTCTGCTAATGTATGAAAAGTTGCAATAGCAAGTCGACTTGGACAAGTCAAGAACAAAACAAAATATAACCAGGAGATTAGAATCTCCTCAGCTCAGGGGACTGACTCTGAGCTGTTTGGCCACAGCCAGTGTATTGTGAACATATAAATAAAGGCTGACTTGGTGACAGGATACTGGTCTCTGTATAGTTATTTAAGCATACTTTCCTGTTGCATTTGATCTCCCACAATGCATTGCCTCACTCTAATGAATTAGAATAAAGAACAAAGAACAATGCTACACAGGGACAGGCCAAGGAAAAGGAAAGAGAAAGGGAATTACCAGGAGATTGGAATCTTCCCAGTTCAGCGCACTGACTCCGAGCGGACTGGCCACTGCCAGTGTATTGTGCACAAGTAAATAGAGGGTGACTTGGTGACAGGATACCAGCCTCTGTGCCGTAATTTCAAAAACGATCCTGGCAAGCACATTTGGATGATGTATCATTGTCGATGTGCTATACAAATGTAAGTGGTTAATCTTGACTTGTTCCTGTGACCTTTCTCACACATGCTTGTGGGACAGCATTAATCAGTTGCACTAGGCTCTGGTTTGCAGATTAATATCTTGCATCAGAGAGAAAGAAAACTAAAAGTTAAATATTATATTTAGGGGGATGGAAAGGAAATGAGGACATTTCTAGAGTATGAATGAAAACTGTAGCCGATATTTTCTACAATTCTTTCAAGGTTCACTATATATGATTGGAAGCACCAAAAACACAATATTGGTATTTTCTTCCGTTCCTGTTGAAAATGTAAAAGAAAATTATAGTTGACTCCCGAGATTTGTTTTAAAATTGAACAGACCCAGAGTTAGCATTTCAATTTATCTTCCTGCATTTTTGTCACTAACTGTCTGCCCAAGGTATGTTTTGATTTAACGTAACAAAGGTTCTATTAGTACAAGCACAGGCTTGGAGCCTTTGGACTTTATAATCAAAAAGTCTCACTCACAGCAAATGTGTTTAGCCCATGGTAACACTAATAAGTGCAGTTTAGCTGGAAGCTAAATAATATCAAAGACGAGTGGTTCAGGGAAGGTCTTGGGATTAATTTGGGATATAATAATTACATCAGAAGGTTAATACCACTGTGTTCTTTTCTCCTTTTGTTTTAATCTCTTCTAATACATTCCCATATGTTGGAATGGTATTTTATCGATAATGCTCTAAGAACAGGAGAGAGGGAAAGGCTGATGGAATCAGAGTGCATTTTACATTCATGGAGTCATAGATTTCTGCAGAATGGAAATAGGCCCAACTTGTACATGCTGGCCATCAAAAATCTATCTGCTCTAACCCCATTTCCCAGCATTTAGCCCATAGACTCACAAACTGTGGGGTTTCAAGTGATCATCTGAATATTTTTAAATATTGAATAGTTCCTCCCTCTGGCATCCTTTGAAGAGTAAAAAGGAAACTGTTTTTAGCTCAATTTATTGGAGCTCTTTGAAGAAGTAAGACATCTGTGAAAAAGGGGTATTGATGGATACATTGTTCTTAGATTCCAGAAAGCATTTGATAAGGTGTCACATCAAAGATTATTGTGGAAAATAAAAGTTCATAGTATAAGGGATAACATGCTGTCATGGATAGAAAATTGGCTGACTAACAGGAAGTAGAACATTGGCATAAATTGTTCATTTTCTGTTTAGCAAGATACCTGGAATGGTGCTCACAGGGATCTTAGCTGGAACTTCATCTTTTACAAATTCTAAAAGTGGCAGGAATGAAGGGATACAAGGTACAAGTTGCTAAATATATGAATGATGCAAAGATAAGTTGGAAAGTAATCAGACAAAGATGTTATACAGGGATACAGGTAAGTTAAGTGAGTTGGCAGAGATTGGGCATACAATGTGGAAAAATGCAAAATTGTCTAATTTGGCAGAAATATATATTTTTTTAAATTATTAAAATGATGAGAAATTGCAGAGCCCTGAGATGCAAAGTGACCTGGGTGCTCTAATGCATGAATCACAGAAGGTTAGCATGCAGGTACAACAAGCAATCAGGAAAACTAATAAAGTATTATCGTAGATTGTGAGGAGAACTGAATGCAAGAGTAAGGAGCTTATAGTTCAGGTGCATTGGTCAGACTGCATCTGGAGTACAGTGCACTGTATCAGTCTCTTAATTTAAAGAAATGTGTAAATATGTTTGAAGCAGTTCAGCGAAGGTTACCAGAATTAAACCTTGAATGTGTGTTTTTTTTTTGTAGAAAGGTTGGACAGGCTGAGTTTGTACCTGTTGGAGTTCAAACTGTAAGAGGTGACTTGATTGAACATAGAACTGTACAGCTCAGGAATAGGACCCATGGTCTACCATGCCCATATTGACGACAATGCCATTCTAAACTAATTCCACGTCCCTGCATACGGTCCATATCCATTTATTCCCTGCCTGTTCATGTGTCTGTCTAAATATCTCTTAAACATTGCTATTGTATCTGCTTTAACCATCTCCTCTGGCAGCATGGCCGAGGTGCTTACCACCGTCTGTGTAAAAAACATGTCTCACACATCTCCTTTAAACTTTCCCCATCTCACTTTAAGTCCATGCCTCCTAGTATTTGATATTTTCGCCCGAGGAAAAAGACTCTGACTATCCACCCTATGGATGGTTCTTATAATTTTATAGATTTCTATCGGGTCATCCTTAGCCACCATCACTCTAGCAAAAACAGTAGGGGTTTTTCCAACCGCTCCTTATAGTTAATACACTTCAATCCAGAAAACATCCTGGTAAACCCCTTTTGCACCCTCTCCAAAGACTCCCTATTCTTCCTGTAATGTGGTGTCAAGAACTGCACACAATACTCCAAATGTGGCCTGAGTAAAATCTTATCCTGCTGCAAACTGATTTGCCAATTTTTATACTCAATGCCCTGACAGATGAAGGCAAGCACCACAGCTTCTTTACCACCTTTTCCACTTATGTTGTCACTTTCGGGATCTATGAACTTGCACCACAAGATCCTTCTGTATATCAATGCTCATTAGGATCCTATAGTTTACTATATTCTTTCCTCTTGCATTTGACCTTTCAAAACGCATCATCTCACACTTGTCCAGATTAAACTCCATCTGCCATTTCTCCACCCAACTTTCCAACTGATCTATATCCCGCTGTATCATTAGACAACCTTCCTCACTATTCAACACTTTTTGTCTTGTCTGCAAACTTACAAATCCGACCACCTACATTTTCAACCAAATTATAAATAGCAGAGGCCTCAGCACTGATCCCTCTGGAACATCACTGTTCACAGACCTCCAGTCAGAAAAGCTCCCCTCCATACCTACCCTTTGTCTTCTATGACCAAGCCATTTTATTTTCAATTTACCAACTCACCGTGGATCCCATGTGACTTAATCTTCTGGACCAGCCTACTATAAGGGGCCTTGTCAAATGCTTTAGTATTCAGTCCATGTAGACAACATCCACTGCCCTGTCTTCATCAATTGTCTTCATCACTTCCTCAAAAAAGTCAATAAAATTTGTGTGACAAGACCTTCCCCACACAAAGCCATGCTAGCTATCCCTAATAGGTTCATTGCTTTCCAAATGTGAATAAGTTTTGTCTCCAAGAATCTTCTCCAATAATTTCACTGATATAAGGCTCGCCAGCCTATCATTTCCTAGATGATCCCTCTTGCCTTTCTTAAATGTAGGGATGATATTGGCTATTCTCCAGTCTTCTAGGACTTTGCCTGTGGCTAAAGAGGATACAAAGATCTCTGTCAAGGCCAACAATCCCCTCCCTTGCCGCTCATAGTATCCTGGGATATATCCCATCTGGATCTGGGGACTTATCTACTTCAAGACACCCAACAACTATTCCTTCATAACAAGAAATCAAAGAACTGCAGATGCTGAAAATCAGAAACAAAATCAGAAATTGCTGGAAAATCTCAGAAGGTCTGGGAGCATCAGTGGAGGAAAATCAGAGTTAAAGTTTCTGTTCGAATGACCCTTTTTTAGAAGAAAGATCTGTTCTGAAGAAGGGTCATTGGACTAAAATGTTACCCTAGCTTTCTCTCCACAGATGCTGCCAAACCTGCTGAGACTTTTTCAGCAATTTCTGATTTTACCCCTTCATAATATTGACATGCCCTAGAATATCAACATATTCCTCCCTAAACTTAGTATCGTCCACGTCCTTCTCCTTGGTGAACACTGATGCAAAGTATTTGTTAAAGACCTCATGCACTTCCTGTGGCTCGATGTATAAATATTTTCATTGTCCTTGAGTGGACCTACCTTTTCCTTAGCTAGCCTCTTGCTCCTAATATATGTACAAAATGCCTTGAGATTCTCCTTCATCCAGTGGCCAAGGTCATTTCATGGCTGCTTTTAGCCTTCCTAATTCCTTGTTTAAGTTCTTTCTTGTACGCTCCTCAAGAGCCTTGTCTGATTTCAGTTTTCTAAACCTTGCATATGCTTCCATTTTCTTTTTGATTAAACTTCCAATATCTCCTCACATCCAGGGTTCTTAAATCCTGCCATCTTTATCTTTCATCCTCACAGGAACGTACTGGACCTGAACTCTGATCAACTGGTCTTTAAAAGATTCCCACATGATAGATGTGATTTACTTTAAAATGGTACCCTAATCTAATTTCTCCAGTTCCTGCCTAATACTGTTGAAGTTTGCCTTACCCCAATTTAATATTTTCACCTCAGGCCCAGTCTTATCTTTATCCACAACTATCATGAAACTTACAGAATAGTGATTTCCGTTCCCAAAATGCTCCCCCACTGAAACTTCCATCACCTGGTCAGGCTCAATTCCCCAGTACAAGATCTAGTACCACCCCTTCCCAGTTGAACTGCCTACATATTGTTTCAAGAAACTTCCCTGGATGCACCAAGCAAACTCCATTCTAGCTAAGGCCCTGGCACTATTTATTTATTTATGCATCAATATTGGGAAGTTAAAATCACCCACTGCAACAACGCTATTGTTTTTACACCTTTCCACAATCTACTTATATATCTGTTCCTCTATCTCCCGCTGTCTATTGGGAAGTCTATAGCGTAACCCCATCAGGGTGATTGCACCTTTCTTATTCCTGAGTTCTATCCATATTGCCTCACTGGATGACCCCTCCAAGATGTCCTCTCTTAATACAGCTGTGAATCTCCTTAATCAGTAATGCAACCCCTCCACACTTTTTACATCCCTATCTGTCTTGTGTGAATCATTGAAACTCTGAAACGCTGAGCTGCCAGTCCCATCCTACTCTCAGCCGCGTTTCTGTAATGGTCACAACATTATGGTTCCATTTACTAATCCAGGCTCTAAACTCATCTTCTTACCTGTTATGCTTCTTGCATTAAAATAAATATACTTCAGACCGGCAGTGCAATTGTGTTCATTAACTGGGCCAGACTGTTCTTCCTACTAAACAGAAGTTGCAGGAAAAGCTCAGCAGAGCTGGCAGCATCTGTGAAGAAAAACAGTCAGAGTTAACGTTTCAGGTCCAGTGACCCTTCCTCAGAACTGGCCCGTTTTTGTTCCTGATTTACAGCATCTGCAGTTCTTTCGGTTTTTGTTCTTCCTATTAAATTCACTTGAGTTAAGCTTTACCTTCTCCTCAATCGCTCCATATGCTGACCTAGTGCTCCGGTTCCCACCACACCCCGCCAACACCCACCCAACCACATCCCTCTCCCCTGCGACACTACTTTAAACCCTCCTGTGTGGCACTAACAAACCTCCCTGCCAGGATATGGGTGCCCCTCCAGTTTAGGTGCAGGTCCCCCTTGCCCCAGAAGACATCCCAAAGATCCACATACCTGAAGCCTTGCCTCCTACACCAGCTCTTTAACCACATATTTAATCGTACTAACTTCTTATTTCTAGCCTCAAGGCACAGGAAGTAATTCCAAGATTGCAACCTTCGAGGGTGTTTTCAAATTCCTACCTAAGTCCCTAATTCCCTTTGCAGGACTTCATCTCTCTTTCTGTCTGTGTTGTTAGTATCAGATGGGCCATAAGCTCTGGCTTCCCACACTTCCCCTTCAGAATATCCTGTGCCTACTCAGAGAAATCCTTGACACTGGCACCAAGGAGGCAACACAACATCCTGGAGTCTCGGTCACGCCCACAAAAGTGCCGATCTGTGCTCCTGACTGTAGAGTCCCCTGTCTTTACTGCTTATCTACACTTGGACCCTCTCTGCTGTACAACCGGGTCAGTCACAGTGCCACTCATTTCGCTGCAGCTGCTGCTTTGCCCTGAGGCCATCACCTCCCCGAAAAGTTTCCAAAACAATTTCTCTACCTGAGAGGGGAATCGTCCTGCAATGCCAGTCTGTCTCTCCTGGCAGTCACCTACCTATCTGGCTGAACCTTTTGGTGTGACCACATCCTGGAAACTGTTATCTATCAAACTTTCTGCCTGCTGTATGCTCCTCAGTGAGTCCACCTGCTGCTCCAACCAATCCCCGCATTCTGAGAGGAACTGCAAGTGAACACACTTCCTGCAGGCATCATTGTCAGGGAGATTTCATTTCTACCTGATCTCTCACATCTCATAGGACGAGCAGACCACTCCACAGACTGCATAACCTCTCCAGCAACTACTGAATTAAAAATAAAGGAAAGGGCTTATCTTGCAGCATCTTAATGTTACTCACTGTCCTCAGCCAAGCCTGAGCCTCTCCAAACCCCACACCTGTAATGTATAAAATCCTGATGGGTCTTGGCAGGGTGCAAGGGGAAAGAATGTTTCATCTTCTGAGGAAATCTTGAACTAGGTGTCACTGTTTGAAAACAAGGGTTTATCCGTTTAGAGCAGAGATGAGGATCTATTTTTCTGTCTGATGGTCTTAAGTCTTTGGAGTGTTTTTCCTTAAAAGTCAGTGAAAGTAAGCCTTTGAATATTTTTGAGTTGAGGTAGTCTTCATAAGCAAGGAGTGAAAGATTATCAGGAGTAAGCAGGAATATGGAGTGATCAGATCAGTCATTAACCTATTGAACGGCAAAGCAGACTCCAGGAACAGAGTGGCCTGCTCCTGTTTTTGATTGATATGTTCATATTGTTATGATCCGAGCCGATGCTATTACTGAACAAGTCAGATCCTGGATTTGATAGATCATGTTTTGTGTTGGTTTTAATGAGATAATTCCTCACTGCAACAAAAGTATATAATGCTGTAGGCTTGGTTTTAACAGTATAATGAAAGTTTATTAAACAAAAGAAATTAAGATAAAACAGAATAGACCAAACTATTTCAATGCAAAGAACCTTTAAAGATTTTGAAGCACACAGCAGAAATCTAATTCTATTATTCCTGAAGCAAGTCTTTACTGATGCAAAAACATCAATTGACAGTATTCTGTCTTTGTACAGTACTCACACCCGAAAAAAAATCTTTCTCTGACATCTCAAAATGTTTTATTTAATTGTGACTTAAACTCCCTGGAAAATCTGATAATCTTTTTTGGGAGGGTTTTCATACATCTGAGTTTGAATGTTCATGACTTCATGGTTTTATCCAAGCAGAACTGGTCTGGAATATTGTTAAATTCCTTACTTTAAGGTGATCTAGTTTTATTACCTTCTCCCCTTCTTACAGCACTACTTTATTCTTCCACCTTTATACGAGGACTTCCACAGAACTGCTCCAACACTGGAAAATCAATAAAACACGTTATTTTCCCAAAGCTTGAGATGATTCCATTCATCTTAAAAATAATTCCAAAGTTTTGTGACAGAAACCTTTATGCATAATTGTTTACATGGTTGAGTCATAAACTCCTAAAGCAAATAGAAATCCATTAATTCTGAAAAATAATTCCTCAAGCTATTTTAAAGGAAATCACCATGGCTATAGAAGTATTTATAAGTTAGTCAGTAACACTTCTGACAGACTGGAAAACCCATATATCACAATTTCAAATTTCAAGAAACCTAAATAAAAATAAATGACATTATATATGAATGTAAATTACACAGTGTACATCACATTGGCCAGAATCTAATAGGACTCTGAGTGATATGGGCTGTGAGCGACGTGGGCCGTGAGCGACGTGGGCCCTGAGCGACGTGGGCCCTGAGTGACGTGGGCCCTGAGTGATGTGTGCTGTGAGTGACATAGGTCCTGAGTGACGTTGGCCCTGAGTGATGTGGGCTGTGGTGAGATTTAGGGAAAATGTTCAACAAGGGGCATCTTAGCATCGAGATCATCTTCTGGAATCTTTTACACTTTTCACAAGCAACGTGGTGAGATTCTTGCTTAGCATCACTGAGTTCCTGATTCCTGCACATTATTAGAACATAGAACATAGAACATAGAACATTACAGCGCAATACAGGCCCTTCGGCCCTCGATGTTGCGCCGACCTGTGAAACCAATCTGAAGCCCATCTAACCTAAACTATTCCATTATCATCCATATGTTTATCCGATGACCATTTAAATGCCCTTAAAGTGGGCGAGTCTACTATTTTTGCAGGCAGGGCATTCCACGCCCTTACTACTCTCTGAGTAAAGAACCTACCTCTGACATCTGTCCTATATCTATCACTCCTCAATTTAAAGCTATGTTCCCTCGTGCTAGCCATCACCATCCGAGGAAAAAGGCTCCCACTGTCCACCCTATCTAATCCTCTGATCATCTTGTATGTCTCTATCAAGTCACCTCTTAACCTTCTTCTCTCTAACAAAAACAGCCTCAAGACCCTCAGCCTTTCCTCATAAGACCTTCCCTCCATACCAGGCAACATCCTGGTAAATCTCGTCTGCACCCTTTCCAATGCTTCCACATCCTTCCTATAATGCGGTGACCAGAACTGTACGCAATACTCCAAGTGCAGCCGCACCAGAGTTTTGTACAGCTGCAACATGACCTCATGGCTCCGAAACTCAATCCCTCTACCAATAAAACCTAACATACTGTACGCCTTCTTAACAACGCTATCAACCTGGGTGGCAACTTTCAGTGATCTATGCACATGGACACCGAGATCTTTCTGCTCATCCACACTACCAAGAATTTTACCATTAGCCCAGTACTCTGTATTCCTGTTACTCCTTCCAAAGTGAATCACCTCACACTTTTCCACATTAAACTCCATTTGCCACCTCTCAGCCCAGCTCTGCAGCTTATCTATGTCCCTCTGTAACCTGCAACATCCTTCCGCACTATCCACAACTCCACCAACTTTGTGTTAAACACC
This sequence comes from Rhincodon typus, assembly GCF_021869965.1. Taxonomy (NCBI): domain Eukaryota; kingdom Metazoa; phylum Chordata; class Chondrichthyes; order Orectolobiformes; family Rhincodontidae; genus Rhincodon; species Rhincodon typus. The sequence continues at coordinate 149,745,089 of NC_063333.1, read as the reverse complement.
TTGTTAAAAGCCCAGCTTGCCTTAATATTCTGGTTGTGATTGCATGGAAACGTTTCAGGAAAACTCACTGTAGAATCTGCTGCTTGCTCCAAATGACTGCCATGTTAGACATTTGGCACCAACATTTCAGGGCATGTTCGAAGGGCATTGCCAACAAGCATTCCATATCAATGGGCATTGTCATTTAACATGTCCTACATTTAATAACCCCTATGTGACTTCCACTTAGAGGACACTCTGCCCATCAAACATGTCCCTCAGGCTGCCCCAGTAACTCTCATTGTAACACTGCAGCAAGGACACTGTGTGCTCAGGGGCACACGCCCAACTCAGGGTCTACACCAGGCTGAATCTCCACAATCCTCACTCTCTGTCACAGCGCTCACTCACTCTGAGCCTACCTTGATGCTATGTGTCCCTGCCTTGCTTTTTTGCACTTTACTACCTCAGCCAGAGATATAAGGCCCACATCACATGGGATTTGGGGTGGCCTGGCTAGATGGATAGAAAACTGGTTTGGTCATAGAAGACAGAGGGTAATGGTTGAAGGATGTTTGTCAGAATGGAGACCGGTAACTAGTGGTGTTCCACAGGTGTCAGTCTCAGGTCCTTTGTTGTTTGTAGTATATATAAAAGATCTGGAGGAAAATGTGGATGGTCTGATAAGCAAGTTTGGTGAGGACATGAAGATTGGTGGAGTTGCTGATAGTGCCAATAATTGTGAAACTATACAACTGGATATAGATAGATTGGCAACTTGGGCACAGAAATGGTAGATGGAGTTTTATCCAGACAAATGCGAGGTGATGGATCTTGGGGGATCAAATTTAGGTGTGAATTATATTCTAAATGCCAGAGCCCTTAGGAATATTAACATACAGACGATCTGGGCGTGCAGGTCCACAGTTCCCTGAAAGTTGCAACACAGGTAGCCAAGGTGATTAAGAAGGCACATGGCACGCTTGTCTTCATCATCCAGGCCATGTAATACAAGAGTTGGCAAAACAAGTTGCAGCTACATAAAACCCTTGTTATGCCACATTTGGAGTATTGTGTGCAGTTTTGATCACCACTCTACTAGAGGGATGTGGAAGCTTCGGAGAGAGTACAGAGAAGGTTCACCATTTTGTTGCCTGGTTTCCAGGACATTGACTATGAGGAAATGTTAAAAAGACCAGGATTGTTTTCACTGGAAAGACAATGGCTGAGAGGAGACCTGATAGAAGTCTACAAAATACTGAGAGGCATAGATAGGTGGATAGTGAGAGGCTTTTTCCCAGGATTGAAGATTCAATTACAAGGGGGCACAGGCTCAAGGTCAGAGGTGGAAAGTTTAATGGAGATGTGTGAGGGAATTTTTTCACGCAGAGACTGGTAGCAGCCTGGAATGTACTACCAGAAGAGATGGTGGAAGTGGGAACATTGAAGATATTTAAGAGGCACCTAGATGGATACATGAATAGGGAGGGAATAGAGGGATACGGATCGAGAAATGGCAGGTTAGTTTTTAGATTAATTGGAGCATGATTGTCGGCAGTGTCGTCCGTGCTCCGTGATGCACAGGCAAGGCCGTCACTTTAATTGCCTCCTACCCCAACCCCTCCCAATCATGTCATGGCTGCAGAACCTTCTTTCTTATTTAAAAGTTCAAAAAGTTGAAAGGAGGGTGCATTCATCTTCTATTTCTCTTTTTTTCTGAAAAGACACAAGTTAATTCCTCTGACCTCAACTTTTCTCTCAATCTCAGTGAAACTAAAGAACTGATCATTAACTTCAGAAAGAAGGGAGGACAACGTCAAGTTCCTAGGATTGGCGATAACCAATGATCTGTACTGGACTTCCCAAGTAGATGTGACAGTCAAGAAGGCACAACAACGCCTCTCCTTCCTCAGGCAGCTCAGGAAATTTGGGTATGTCCCTAAGGTCCCTCACCACCTTCTCCAGAGGCACCATTGAAAGCAAACTGTCCAGGTGCATAACAGCCTGGTACGGCAACTGCTCTGCCCAGAACCATAAGAAACTACAGAAGGTGGTGTGCGCAGCCCAGACCATCACAGAAACTAACCTTCCATCCATGGAACGAAAATGAAGCTGCTGGAAGAACTCAGCAGGTCTGGCAGCATCTGTGAAGGAAAACACAGAGATAACGTTTCAGGCCCGGTGACCCTTCCTCAGAACTTCCATCCACGGACTCCATTTATGTGGCTTGTTGCCACGGTAAGGCTGCAAACATCATTAAAGACTCACTCCACCCTGGTAAAGCTTTCCTACAACCACTTCTGTCATACAGAACACACAGAATCCTGAACGCACACACAAGCATTTTCAGGAACAACTTCTTTCCAGCTGTTATTAACTGATGAATGGAGTCTCTAACTTCAAATAACGCTGATCTTGCTAATGTTGACCTTGCCTAGCACATGCTCTGTGTGACATAACCTGTATGCTTCTGTCTAAGACTTTTTTTCACCCAATAATCTCTACATACTTGTTTGCAATGATCTGCCTGTATTGCTCATAAACCAAGCTTTTCACCGTATTTAGGTACACATGGCAATAAATCAAATCAAATCACCTGATGAAACATAGAAGCCGGGGGTAGCAGTAGGCCATTGGGACCTTTGAGCCTGCACTATCATCCAGTGTGATCACGTCTGATCATCCAACTCAATACCTTGTTCCTGCTTTCTCCCCAAACCCTTTGACCCTTTTAGCTCTAAGAACTATCTCCCTCCTTCTTGAAAACATTCAATGTTTTGGCCTGAATCACTTCCCATGGCAGAGAATGCCACAGGCTCAACGCTCTCTGGGTGAAGGTATTACTCCCAATCTCAGTCTCCTATAGGGCCCCTTGTTGGCCTTCCAGATTTGAGTGCCACATAGCTTCCTTAATTGGACTCTTCTAGCTACTAATTGATCAATTTGGGATAACACACTGACAGGTGTCTGTTCCTACACAGTGAAAGTGTCCTTATTCCCATGTGACCCAATATTGAGGTCCTGTCCTGAAACCCAAGAGCCTGCCTTAGGTCTCCACAGCACTTGTGCAGTGTTGGCCCCTTTAGGTTTTTTACACCCTGCAATAAATTGGAGTCTCCTTAGTTTTCACCTCTAACCAGAGAGCTGTCCATGCACACAGAGAGCTGATTCTCCTGCGGACTCTTTCCTTGGACTAGAATGAACTTGGCAGGGTGGAATAATATTTGGCAGGGTCATGTTCGATCAGGAAGTAAAGCATTTTGAGAGAACTTTGAAGGTGTGAATCTAAAGTTGAACTTCAAACATTTGGCACTACAAAATCATTGAAATTATAAATCAGCTTTGGCTCCCTTTGTAATGATTCAATTTCTCAGTATTTCACTTAACATTCCAATTTGTTCAATAAGTTGCATATGCTTGCAGCTTTCAGGGTATCAGGAATTGTTCGTTGCTTCGGATTTACGGTTTCTGAATGAATATTCTCTTTGCAAAATGTCGAAGATAGTTCACCTTTTCGGTCCAAGTAGCAATAGACAAGAGTGCTTGCCTTTCAGAGCATTCATACAATGCAAAAAGAAAACTCGCAATCAAAAGTACAGCTCTTCCTGCAGTTCTAATTTCAATTTCTCCCAATATTGACATCTATTAAAGAAACTTTATTGCACATTGTTATATCAATATTTACTAACATCTTCTAGAAAGAAATTACTGCAAAAACTCATAGCAAACCATCAGAAATGAACATGACCAGCTACAAAAAATCCATTTTACAAGAGTCTGTGTACATTGAATAATGTGCGGTATTCTGCCTGTTACAGATCTCTTCAAAGTGATTAAAATGAGTCTAGTTCTATCAGAAATATCTGTGTTTTTCAGAAGAAAATTAAAAGGCTCTGGGTGTAGATTAGACTGAGGAGCAATTACTTGGAATAAGGTTATCTTAAGGACATCGCAATCATTATTTGGCAAAACATTTGTTCAACTTAATTTGTAGGTGGCTGTGATAAGACCATAAAATAACAAGGTACAGGAGAAGAATTAGACCATTTGGCCCATCGAATCTGCTCCACCATTCAATCATGGCTGATATGTTTCTCAACCCCATTCACCGCCCTTCTCCCTGTAATCTTTATTTCCATTACTAATCAAGAACATATCTATTTCTGCTTTAAAGGCACTTGGTGAGTTTGCCTCCACAGCCTTCTGTGGCAATGAGTTTCACAGATTCACCACCCACTGGCTGAAGAAATTCCTCTGCATCTCAGTTGTAAAGGATCATTCTTTCATTCTGAGACTATGCCCCCAGGTCCTAGTCTCTAGGATAACCTTGTGAAGTATATTAACATTTTGGGATATCATTGCTATTTAATAATTCGGGGCACAATGACGGTCTGGTTGATATTTTTAGACATGCCATTGCTAAAATTGATATCAGATATCCTCTCAATGTGTCTCAATTGATAAAAGAGAGAAAAAAAAGCAACAAGGAGGAACCCTCAAGCTTAAGAACGATCAATTATGAACGGACTCTGTCATTTCTAACACAGTTTTAGTGATTGAGAAAACAATTGTGTTGAAATCCCTCACACTGCTGCCTCCAAGACAGAATTTATCAAATATTCTTTAGACTTTAGACATACTTTTCAGATTTGATCAATAACAAGTTGATGCTAGAGTCATAGAGTCATAGAGATCTACAGCAAAGATCCTTTGGCCCACTGAGACTGTATGTCAAAAATAAGTACCTAACAATTCTAATCCCATTTTCCAGCAGCTGACATCAGAAGTGCACATCTAAATACTTCTTAACTGTTAAGAGTGTTTCTGCCTCTTTATACAGGTTTTGTACAGTTTTCCAGCATGACCTCACTGCTGTTGAACTCAATGCCTCAGTTAATAAAGGAAAGTATCCTATTTGCCTTTTTAACCACTTTGTCCACCTGTCTGCCACCTTTAGAGACCAGTGGACATGCACACCAAAACCCTTCAGATCCTCCGTTCTTCCCAAGGTCCTACTGTTCCTCATATTATTCTCTTGCCTTGGTTGTTCTGCCCCAAGTGCATTATCTCATATTTATCTGGATTGAATTACATTTGTTACTAATCAGCCCATCTGACCAGCTGGTCTATATTCTCCTGTAATCTAAGGCTACCATCTTCACTATTTACCACCCCACCAATTTTCATATCATCCATGAACTTACAGATAAACCCTTTTACTTCAACCACTTGCACAGCTTCATTCCCTAAAACTAAGTCCAGGACCGCACCCTCTCTCTAGTAGGGCCTCCTATGTACTGGCTGAAAAAACTCTCCTGCGTACATTTTAAGAATTCCATTCCTTCTTAGCCTTTCACAAAATTGGCTACCCCAGTTAATGTTGGGGAAGTTGAGACCTTGCACTATCACTACCTTATTATTTCTCAACATACCTGCTCTTCTATTTCCCTCAGACTGCAAGGGAGTCTATAGTAGATTCCAAGCAATGTGATAGCTCCTTTTTGCTGTTTAAGATCTACCCATACAGCTTCATTTGAGAATCCTTCTAAGATGTCATTCCTCCTTACTGCTGTAATTTATCCTTTGATCAAATTTGCAACAGCCCCTCTTCTTTTACCTCCTCCCCTGTCTCACCTGAAGACTCTATGTTGACAGAGACATGTCAGGTTTTGTTCACAGAATCACTGAACTGTTACAGCACAGAAGGAGTCCATTCAGCCCATTATCTCTGCACCAGCTCTTCAGTTAAACATCATTTCCCAGTGGCAGTCTCCTGCCTGTTCCCCATATTCCTGCACATCATTTCAATCCTAATAATCATCTAATGTTCCTTTTGAACCTGCTTTCACCACATTTCCAGGCAGTGCATTCCAGACCCTAACTACTCACTGCGGAAAAGATTTTGTTTTCTGATATTGCATGTATTTCTTTTGTACATCACCTTAAACCAATGTCATCACATTTTTGCTTCTTTTACAAGTGGTAACAGCTTCTCACTATCTAGTCTATCCAAATCTCATGCTTTTGAAAACCTCCCTCAGATCTCCTCTTAGTCTTCTTCTCTCCAAAGAGAACAGTTCCAACTTCTTCAATCTAACTTCAGTGTGAAGTTTCTCATTCCTGGAACCATTCTTGTAAATTTCATTTACATTCTCTCCAATGCATTCGCACACAACTGTGTCATATACTTCAGCTAAGCTTTAACAAATGTATTATGTAATGTTAATATCATCTCCCTGTTTTTGCACTGTATGCCCCTCTTAATAAAGCCGAGGACACTGTATGCTTTGTTACCTGTTCTCTCCACCAGTCTTGTCACCTTCAATAATTTATGCCCATGTACACCTGGGTCCCTGTCTCCTGCACCCCGTTTAGAATTGTACCTCTATTTTATATTGTCTTTCAATCTTTGTCTGGCCAAAATGCATCACCTAGTACTTCTCTGCATTGAACATTATCTGCCACCGAGTGCCTTGTTGTCTCAGTTGTTAATTTGGTGCTATGCTATAAAATATCCCTGTGGTAATTCAGTCACACTGAATCACTAACATATGCTGAGAGGTAGCTTACTGTCTACAACCAGTCATTGCTCCAAGTGAGAGGAGGAAAGTGTGGAGGAAAACATTGAGCAAGTTGTTCATTTTCATCAGTTGAAAAGTCAAATACATCAGAGGCTGAACGTTAATGGTGGAAATACCAGCAAATCAGACAGTATCTGTGAAGAGAGGAATACAGTTAAGCTTTTAGGCCAGTGACTTTTTTATGATGTTTTAATGTTTTGTTTAGTCTCACTTTTTAGTGGCCAGCTTTGGCAGCTGATCACTTGGTCAGAGTTAGTAAAGAGAGCAAGGACATAAAGAAATGGAAAAGAAGGTTTCAAATCATGAGAAAATTGCATCTTTGTGGAATTTGGACTTACAGTGGGAAGAAGCTACCCCTAACTGAGACACAATCCTCTTAGGGTTGCTTAGGAATTTCCGATCATTGTAACGCAGAACATCAGAAAGATTCAGTTTCTTCCAAAAAATAGCACGGAGTGCAGGTGAGGGATAGTAGGAACTGCAGATGCTGGAAAATCTGAGACAACAAGGTGTAGAGCTGGATGAACACAGCAGGCCAAGCAGCATCATAGGAGCAGGAAGGCTGA
>NC_063333.1:149724216-149737563 GCF_021869965.1 Rhincodon typus | reverse complement strand
GATGAAGGGTCTAGGCCCGAAACGTCAGCCTTCCTGCTCCTATGATGCTGCTTGGCCTGCTGTGTTCATCCAGCTCTATACCTTGTTATCACGGAGTGCAGGTACTAGGTTGTTAAAATAGAGATGGATGGGAAATTGTAACTATCACCACTCTCATGTAAGCAGGAGATAATCAGATTATTGCCCTTTCAACCTTTTACATCCCAATGTAACTCACAGGAGCTTCCCAAAGCAAGATCCAACAGTGAGAAGCAAGAGATGATGTTAAACGAGGTGACAACACATTAGTCAAAGAGGTAGGTTTTTACGAACATGTTCAAAGTGGAAAGTGAGACTTAGAGAAGCAGGAGGATTTACGGAGGGAATTCCAGAGCTCACTGCCCAGCCAGGTGAAGTCTTGGCCAGAAATGACCAAGAGGCCAGAATTAGAGGGATCACAGAGAATGTTGGAGGATTGTGGGGCTAAAGAAGTTTAAACAGGTAGCAGGGGAAGAGGCCGTGGAGAAATTAGCAAATAAGGATGTGAATTTTAAAGTTGGGACATTGTTTAACCAGGGGCCAGAGTGAGTCAGCGGCATGGGAGTGAGAGGTGAATGAGACTTGGTGTGAATCAGGAAGAGGGTGACATGGAATTGGGATGCCTTAACATTCAGATAGATAGAAGAAGGGAAACTAGTTTGAAATCTATTGAAATATTTCAGTTCAGAAGTAACAAAGGCATACATGAGGGTTTTAGCTGCTGATAGGCTGAGGCAAGGTAAAGGCTGGTAATGTTACAGAGGTGCAAATTAACAATGACGTGATTCCAAAGGTTGAATATGGCATCAGTATTCTGAACAGTGTGGTTTACTTTCACATTAATAACTTGGAGGAAGGAAGTGAATGTACTGTTGCCAAATCTGCAGGTGACACTATAATAGGTGGAACAGCAGGTTGTGGGAGGGACACAAGCAGTTCACAGAGAGATAGTGATAGGTTCAGTAAGTGGGTGAAATGTTGGCAAATGGGAAGTTGTTCATTTTGGAAGGGAGAACAAAAGAACAATACTATTTAAATGGAGAAAAACCTCAGAAAGTGGCAATACAAAGAGACTTGGGGGTACTTGAGTACAAAACACAGAAAGCTAACTTACAGGTGCAGCAGATCATCATGAAGGTTAATGGAATGTTAGCCCTTAATTCAAGTGGGTGTTGGAGTATAAGAAAGGGAAATCTTATTGAAAATGTTCAATGTGGTGTTGAGACTACATCTAAAGTACTGTGAGCAGTTTTGGTCCTCTTATTTAAGGAAAAATATTATTTCATCAGATTCAGTTCAAAGAAGGTTCACAAAAATGATCCCTAATATGGACGGATTGTCTTATGATCAAAGATTAAAAAAAGTTGGGGCACTACTGACTAGAGTTTAGAAAAATTGAGAGGTGATCTCATTAAAAGGTATGATTCTTAAAGGGCTTGACAGGGTAAATGCCGAGAGGCTTCCCCTCCTGGGACAATCTAGGACCAGTGGGCATGGTCTCAGAATAAAGGGGTGCCAATTGAGGATTGAGATGAGGAGGAATTTCTTCTCTCAGAGGGTTGTGAGTCTTTGGAACTCCTTGCCACAGAGAATAATGGAGGCAGAAGACTTTGTATTTTAGACTGAGATAGATAGCATTGATTATATTGAATGGAGGAGCAGGCTTGATGGGCTGAATGGCCTCCTCCTGTTCCTATTTCCTGTTGTCTTCTAGTCTTATAGAGGTGGAGATCCTGTTCAGCATGATGCCTTTCAGCACATTTCAAATGACCTTTCCTTCTTTCTTTCTTTCTTTGTCCCATTACCACGGAGTTACTGCATTTAGCTTGAATAATTGAACTAAAAGATTAGTTTCTCAAAAAATTTGTTCTCTTGCAAGAAGATGACCACCAGCAAGTCAAAGCTTCACGTGGAAGGAAATAGAGTGAAAATAGATTTAGCATGGACCATGGATAACCTGCAGTTGACATGGATCGAACAGTGATTTAGCATGGAGGTAACATGGATTTAGACATACATATTAAATGGTTAGGAACAATGGTTCCAAAATGTAGTATGAATATTTTAAACAAGTGTTTTGGTTTGAAGCTGTACCATCTTTAAGGAAAGGAGGTAATTGCTTGTATCTACCATTCACAAAAACTGGCTGGCAGCTGCCAATTATTACATGGCAAGCTCCCACTTCTTTGGAATTTATGCTCCGAGTGTAAGATTCCAGTCTTTCTGATTTCTGATTTGAGTGGGGTGGTCTTATCAAACAGGTTTTAATTTTCATTCAATTAAACATTTCCCCTGGAAGGGTTTCAGCCAGGAAGAACAAAAATATGTCTAAAGTTGAAACTCACTGTCTCCTGTTTACAGAATTCCCTTTGAGATATTTATCAGCATTAATGCCCATTGTAGAAGGCGATCAGTGAAATGGAGATGGTGGGGGTGGCAGGGGTAACAAAACTGTCTTATCCCTGAGCCCTGAAGGATGAGCTGTTTCCCTCCCTGGCAGCCTTCAAGATGTTAAGAGAGATTAACTTGGACAATCTGATCCTGTGTGAGTTTGAGGCTGGACATCGAATCATTTGATGTTTTTATGTCAGTCTGTCTCCAGAAGCTAACATGGGGAATGGAACAATCACATTCAGAAAGCAAACAAGACAATTCAGAGACAGAAGATTAAAATGCATTGATGACCTCAGCTCAGCGATAAACTCAGTTTAAAATTGAAATTAACATCAGAGGCAAACAGCAGGAAGATTCCTATTCTTTCCCAAGGCAAACATCTATCAACCCAACAAACGCAAAGCACAGATCAGAATTCAAAGCCCCTGTGTATCAATATTATTGATGAAACTGACTGCCTCAGCACAGTGGCTCAGTAGTTAGTGTTGTTATCTCACAGTATCATGGACCCAGGTTCAATTCCAGCCTCAGGCAACTATCTGTGTGGAGTTTGTACGTTCTCCCTGTGTCTGTGTGGGTTTCTTTCAGGTGGTCTGATTTCCTTCCACAGTCCAAAGATGTGCAGGTTAGGTGGATTAGTGATGGCAAATGTGTGGTTATAGGGGAGTGGCTCTGGGTGGGATGCTGTTCAGAGGTTTAGTGAGGACTCAATGGGCTGAATGGCCTGCTTTCACACTGTAGGGATTCTATGATGAAAGGTGGCCTCCCAGAAGCAATCATTTGAATTTTGGCAGATTGTACTAAAGCACTAAGAAGACAACATGAACCTTGGGGAAACTGATGGGGGTCATTATATGGGATTAGATAAATATGCAATTAGATACAAATAAATTAATACGAGCCAGTCAGCATGGCTTTTCAAGGGCAGGTCACGTCTGACAATTTGATTGAGTTCTCTGATGAGGTGGCACAGGCAGTGGAGTGTAGTGTTGTGGATGTTGTATATTTGGACTTTCAGAAAGCATTTGATACGGTGCTACATGGCAGGTTGGTTAGCAAATGAGAAAGGTTTAGGATTGATGGGTCCTTGGCAGCATGGATTAGAAGTTGGTTAAAAAATTAGCAGAGGGTCAGTGTATGTGGGCATTTCTCAGACTGGAGATGATTTGAATGTGGTGTTTCCCCAGAGATCAGTGTTGGGATCCTTGCTCTTTCTGATTTATACACGTGATTTTGAGATGGGTGTTGGGGGCAAAATTTCTAAATCTGCAGATGATACTAAGCTAGAGAGAATAGTGAATTGTGAGGATGATGCTGAGCGACTTCAGAGGGACGTTGACAATTTGGTCAAATGGGCAGACATTTGGAAGATGAATGTCAATGCAGAGGAATGTGAGGTTATGCATTTTGGTAGAAGAAACACAGAGAGACAATACAGGCTGAATGGTACAACTGTGAGGGAGTACAGGAGCAGAGGGGCCTCGGGGTTCATGTACATGATTCTCCGAAGGTGGCCAGGCAAGCTGAAACAGTTGTTAAGAAGTCTTATACAATCCTTGGGTTGATAAATAGAAGCATAGAGTATATAAACAAGGACGTAATGCTACATCTCTACAAATCATTGGTCAGACAACATTTGGAACATTGTGTTCAGTTCTGGGCACCTTATTTAAGGAAGGATGTTAAAGCCCTGGAGACAGTTCAAAGAAAATTTGCTAGAATGAAAACAGCAATGAGGGATTTTAGATTCAAGGAAAGAGAAATTGGGCTTATTCTCCTTCGACAATTAAGTGACAATTAAGAGGTGACTTTATTGAGGTCCTCAAAATGATGAACAGTTTTGACAGGCTCAAGAAGGATATTCTGTTTCTACCAGTTGGTATGTCACTAATTAGGGGTCACAATTTCAAAACTGTCAGCCAGAGAGCTCGGAGTGAGATGAGGAGAAACTTCTTTACTCAGAGAGTTGTTAGGATTTGGAATGTGCTGAGTAGGGGGATGGTAGAGGAGGCAGATTCCATAGGAGGTTTCAAAAGAGAGCTGGATATATATTTGAAAGTGATGGAGTTAGAGGGCTACAGAGATAGGGCTGGAGAGTGGGACCAGATGTGTTAGCTCTATTGGAAACCAGACACGATGGGTTAAATGGCCTCCTTCTGGACTGTGAAATTCCCTGATTCTGTCATTCTATGAAGATAGATGATTGAAATAATTGACAAACGTGTCACATGTTATTTAGAGCAGTCACTCATGAAATAACTCCACAGAGGCTGGTATCTGTCATCAAGTCTCCCTTTATTTTTACGTCGAAAGTTGTTGACACTTTTCCAGCTCCCTCAGAGCCAGCTCTCAGAGTCAACAGGATCTCTGATACTCGTGTTTATAGCTGTCAGCCAGGACTCCCTGATTGTGGCTGTTGATTTGGTCCAGTGCAGGAACTCGTACTCTGTGAGGTCCACATGGCAGACCTCGTCACAATCATTACATTCCAGCGCCCCCATACATCACCGAGTCCGAGGTCATTGGCTGCTTCAATTTTTTTGTAGCTCCTCCTGGGGTATTTTGTCACCAGGTCAAGTTCTTTCAACTCTGCCTCTGATACGGGCTGCATGTAATGCCCAGTAGCTTGCCTCTTGCACTTACAGTGTCCCCATCATGGGCTGAAGGGCCTGTTCCTGTACTGTACAGTTCAAAAGAAATTCATTCTCTTCTTCAGGTGGCAAAGGTGCCGAGGCAGTGACATCAGTGTGTCCATCTCAGATTCTAAGATATGTTCAATGCTTGATGGAAAGGGAGAACCAATGAGTTCCAGAACAGTTGGAAACACTGTCAGGGAGCTGGGCACAATTATCTGCCGCAGTGTTTGCAAGTTTGCAGCTTTCATATAGTCCACGTGTTTGTTCAGGACCATCACACCTACCTGAACTTTATACCTCACTGGATTTGACCTCACGCTGACCAAACCTCTTACTCATGCAGAGCCATTCCTGCACTTCCTCCTCCAAACTTTGTCCCCTGAAGTAAACTGTCTCTCTCGCTTAGCGAAGTCTTGTGTCCAGCATTGCCTTTCCTGACTCTGTTTCATCCTCACCCCCAGGACCAGGAAGGTCAGGTTTAACCTGGTGTGGAGTGTTCTCCCCATCAGTAACTCTGCTGGAGCTATCCCTGTAATTGTAGGAGATGTAGTCCTATAATCAGTTAGGAATTGGGTAATCTCTCGAGGCTCTAGGCTGTTTTTAAAGCCAGCCTTCAAGGGTTAGACTGCTCTTTCTGCCAGACCATTGGATGATGGATGGTTTGGATCTGTCGTTAAATGTCAAACCCCATTCAACTTCAGAAAACACTCAAAGACCCTGCCAGTAAGTGATGGCCCATTATCTGTGATCTACACTTCCGAGAGGCCATGTTTTGCAAATTATGTGTACAGTTTTATATTGTTGTCTCCGAGCCATTTTGAGTGGGTCCGAAATGACGAAGAACATTGAACCCATGAAAGGACCCGCATGGTCTACCTGCATAACCGAGTCTAGGGTTTGCCAATGATGAAGCCAGTTGTAAAGCCTGTTGAAGCCGAGTTGGGCTTCAGCTATTAGGCCCTTTTGCATGGTTACATCATTAATCTCACATACCAAAAGGCCTCTCAGCATCTTATTAAGGATTGAACAAGGTCACATGATTCTACCAGTCATTTTAATCTAGTCAAAAATCCCAATATAGGTTCCCCAATTCTCGAATTGCCGAGTAAAACCGATTGCATGTCAGAATTTGAGGAGACTTGGGGTCGTAATATTCCAGAACTAGATCCATCAACTCTTGAAATGTTTTAGAATCTGCTGCCTAAGGGAAAGATAGGCTCCTAATAACCAAAAAAGCTGCAGGTAAAATACTCATTGCTTTTCATCTACCCCAAAGTCATTTACCTGGAAAAAAATAACGTGTTTTTTCCACAAACTGGCCCCAGTCTTCGGTGGCAGGATTGAATAAGTCAATCTTCGTAAACAACAGCATGATACCAGAAATGCTTACACCAAAGCAAAGACTACTGTTGTGAGCAAATTTCTTCAGATGTGTGCTTTTCTCTCACCACCACTGAAATAACTCCACAGAGACCGGTATCCCGTCACTATGCCACTTTTCATTTACACGTAAAGAGTCCTTAACACTGGCACAGCTCCCAAAGAGCCAGCTCTGAGTGAACAGGATGTCTGACTCTCCTGTTTTCATCTGTCAGCCAGGGCTCCCTGATTGGACCAGATTAACAGCCCCAAACAGGGAACTCATATTCTGTGAGATGCCCCTAGCTGACCCCGTTACAATCACCACACCTCAGTTCTTGCATAACGTTGTCTGTCAGCAAATCATTAATCAATTAATATTATTTGTAATCAAATATTACCAGAAGCATGTTAATCTAATCCTTAGTGTCCCAGGAAACAGACTTGTGTTGGATCCTGAGCATTAAACAAAGCAGTGAATACTGTTGCACTGAGGAGAATCCACCAGTACATTCTGAAGTGTTGCAGGCTGACAGTTGACTCTGTTGAAGGGCTTGACAGACAAATCAGTGGGAGAGTGTTTTCCCCTGTGTGGATGGTGTAACCAGATAGCTCAAAATCTCAGCATAAAGGAGGGGCGATTTCTGAGTAAATACAAGATACAGTTCTTCACTTTTAGCTCTATGAAAACTTGGGGAATTCTCTTCCTTGGAAGTCTGTGGGTTCTCCACCATTGAGTATATTCCAGGCTGAGATTGATAAATTTTGAGTCTCTTAGAAAATCAAGGAACATCAGAATAGAGTGGGAAGGGAGATTTGAGACTGAAGATCAGCTATCATGATCAACAAAGCACAGTCTCAAGGAACCAAAGAACCAACTCCTGCTCCTATTCCTTATGTTCTTATATTTGCAGGGAAATGGTACCTTGAGCTAAAACTAATGCTAATTCTTTAGACCCTGTTTCTTTGTTGCCTATTGAAGATTAAAATGCAATTCAATGTTTTCTTCCACTCCCATTGTAAGAATTGTCGACATTGGGGAAACATTAGAAGTGATATGATTGCCTTACATGAAACAGTAATGTTTGATGAAATTTGTTCTTTTTAGGAATAACATACGTAGAAGTTAGTTACATACAGACAAAAAAACACATCATGCCTGTTATCCAAAATTCTGAATGGTTCAATTAAACATATGCTTTTTACTTTGAATTATGCAGCAAATCTCTGAATCAAGTGACAGTTCTTTCTTTGCTGAGAAAAGGTGATTATCCACTGAGTCTGTTGATATGTTCCCCTTCAATAATATGCAGCACTGTCTGTGCCTCTCCATAAATGCAGAAAGGGATTGGATTGAGGTCCCAGTACTGGAGGTTGCTGTGCAGGGGCCCTAGTTTGTCCTGAACCTGTTTATTGAGGACCACACCAAAGGCTCTGCGGACTTCATTTCTACATTTCCATTTGTAGAATCCCTACAGTGTGGAAACAGGCCCTTCGGCCCAACAAGTCCTCACTGACCCTCAGAGCATCCCACCCAGACCCATCCACCTCACCTACACCTCCCTGAACCCTTTGGGCAATTTAGTATGGCCAATCCACCTAATCTGCATATCTTTGGACTGTGGGAGGAAACTGGAGCACCTGGAGGAAACCCACGCAGACACAGGAAGAATGTTCAAACTCCACACAGACAGTCACCTGAGGGTGGAATCGAACGCAGGTCCCTGGCGCTGTGAGGCAGCAGCGCTAACCACTGAGCCACCATGCCACCCCGATAGGCTCCAAGACAAGGAGCACTTTCTTTTATTTCTTTGTTATGTTTGATGAATCAGGGCTACTGTAATTTATTTACCAGAAGCATATTTATGTCACTCTGAAGGCAAAATGTTTGTTTCACACAATTGGTCTGATGAACACAATACCACGGGATATTATATTGCATGAACAAGTATTCTCATTAAACAAATGGTCCAATTATAATACTGTCCATTAATAGATAGTAAGTACAATTATAACCATATTGCACATTAGGAATTCTGAACAGGCAATGTGAGGCAGTTGATAAAGATACCAACCTGCTAGAGTCAGGTTATTATATACATTTAAGATACCTATTCTTAGAAGTTAAATAAAAACTTATCAGTACAATATAAGAAAGAGGAATTCGGATCAGGAGCAAGCCGTTTGACCCATTAATCCTGTTATTCAATAAGATCATGGCTAAACTGATGGTGTCTTCAACTCCATCTTCCTGCCTGTCCCTCAAAACCCCCTTTGATCCTCTCATCAACATTGAATATAGTCAATGGTGCAGCCTTGTCTGCTGTCTGGGAAGACAATTGCAAAGAGTAACAAGCCTCTCTGAGAAGAAATTCCCCCTTAGCTTTATCTTAATGGGAGGCTATTTTTAAACTCTGACCCTGAATGATGAGGCTCCTCCATGAGGAGAAACCTCCTCTCAGTATCTATGTTACTAAACTGTTCATCATCTTATTTGTTTCAATACAACCAACTTTCATTCTTCTAAATTCCACTCAGTACAGGCCAAATCTGCTCTGACTTTCTTCATGAGAATTCATTTCTTGTGAAATGAAAATTCAATGAAAATCCATTCCTCCTGTCCTGCATAATTATTCACATTACTTTCTCAATCCTTACTTTACTGCTTCATTTACTGTAACTGTAGAAAATCACTATATCTCCAAATCCTAAGATATTTGTTGAATATTAGAGGACAAGCTCTCTCTTCCTCCCTCCCATAAGGAAAACTGTCACAGTTTCTAGGCTGACAGACAGGGGGCAGCGAAGGCTGTTACCTGGACCAAAGACATGTCTCTGAGACAAGATATTGCTAATGTCAATGCAGTTTGGGTGGGAGCTGACCTCAGGACCTATATATCGATCAATATTCTGAGAGTTATGTAAGATATCCTCGCAAGTTATATGCCAAAGATGGAAGTGGGAGGGATCACCTTGAATATCTGTCCATTGCCAATGGACAATTGGATAAATGATCAGTGTAAAGGTCCCGGAATGAAAGTTAAAACTGGATCGTTGAGAGGAAATGATCATTTTGGACAGAAAAAACTGTTTGAGGTGGTCCATGCTGGTTCCAGCCTAACAAATTGGTAAACTCCTTGACACTATGAAAAGAGGAGATCTTTTTAAATTAATCTGGGCCAGCATTACCTGAGCAAGTTAGCTAACTGAAGAAGAAATCAGAAGAATTGGTCACTTCCTACCACTGTCTAGGAGAAGATGGCATTGTTTTCCCTACAGCTCAGCACAATCAAGGACACAGAGCGTAGAGAGATGGAGGCTGCAGTTACCAAACAGGTGAGAGACACAAAACCAGATTCATCTGATCTGGGATAGTAGGAACTGCAGATGCTGGAGAATCTGAGATAACAAGGTGCAGAGCTGGATGAACACAGCAGGCCAAGCAGCATCAGAGGAGCAGGAAGGCTGACGTTTCGGGCCTAGACTCTTCATCAGAAAAACGTCAGCCTTCCTGTTCCTATGATGCTGCTTGGCCTGCTGTGTTCATCCAGCTGTTCATCTGATCTGGGCCCAGTGAACCCTTCTCAGCTACAACTAAAGAAAAGTGGCTGACAGGAGATTATTGTTGCTGTGCCAGAGTGCAACTTGATGCAGGAGCTTGAATGTGGAGCTTTTCATCCCAGGAAGACTGCTTTACTGGAACTGTTACATGGGCCTGATAGACAAGCAGATTCTCCTACTCTTACCACTTCTGTATATGTATTGCAAGGATTTGCAAGTTGATAAACAACCTGTTTAACCATGTTATGATTGGACCTAGGCATGGCCATCAATTTATGTACGAGCAAACTCAGATGTAAGGTCACTACCCTATGGACCACGAGACCTCCAACATACCTCATCTCCAGGACAATGTTTCTGACAGGCCAGCACTCCCTTAGTAAACTAAAACAGAAAACTGCTCTTAGTGCTGCCTCATCAACAGTACAACATTCCCTCAGCACTGACCCTTTGATAGTACAGCACTCCCTCAGTACTGGCCCTCCGACAGTGCAGCACTTCCTGAGTGTTGACCCTCCATCAGTGTAGCATTCCCTCAGTACTGACCCTCTGACAGTGTAGCACTCCTTCAGCACTGACCCTCCAACAGTTGTGGCACTCCCTCAGCACTGACCCTCCGACAGTGCAGCACTCCCGCAGTACTGACCCTCCAACAGTTGCGGCGCTCCATTAGTACTGATCCTCTGACAGTGCGGCCTTCCTTCAGTACCAACCCTGCTGACAGTGCAGAACTCCCTCAATTTTGCACAGATTGTAATAATTGGTCTATGACTTTGAAAACCATTATCCTTACTTTGTCTGAGGAATGACAGAAAGAGTAGACAGGAATGTACTGCTCCAAGAAATTCATTCTGGAAAGAGTAGAGAAGCCTAGAGAGAAACCAAAAGTTCTCTTTTTTAACTGAAACTGAAACAGAATGTGCTGGAAAAATTCAATGAATTTGGCAGTATTTGATTTGATTTGATTTATTGTTGTCACATGTACCAAGATACAGTGAAAAATGTTGTTTTGTGTGCTATGCAGGCAGATCATACCATACAAAATGCATTGGGGTAGCAGAACAGAGAGCAGAATACAGTGTTACAGCTGCAGAGAAGGTGCAGAGAGAGAGCGAACAACATTTGCAAGGCCCATTCAAAAGCCTGATAACAGCGGGGAAGATAACAGTGAAGAATACCTGTGGAAAAAGACACAGAGCAGTTCTGAAGAAGAGTCATACAGGACTCAAAACATTATCTCTGTTTCTCTTTTCACAGAATCTGCCAGGCTAGCTCAGTTTCTCCAGCAGTGTCTGCTTTTATTTCAGAGTTCCAGCATCAGCAGTATTTTGCTTTTATCTGAGTTATTTTTTGTTGTTTTCCTTGGCATCAGTCCTGCTAATTATCATTCATTAGGTGTGACAGTTAGTCTGTTTGTTCAAAAATATTTAAAGGCAGAAGAAATTTCAGTGTTTGCAAAAATAACACCTCTTCACAGCCTGCAAGTTACATTCTGTATCGTGCCATTCAATGCTTCACAATCTCCTAAAATATTTCTATTTGCATTATTTAAGGGAAGGCAATAATTTGGTGAAACTGTAGGTTCAAAAGCTGGTTAAAATAATTTCTCAGTATTGGTGAAAAAAAATAGAATCCAATTTGCCATCATGGCTCTGATAGATTTGAATCCTAATGTTTCCTTCATCCAAAATGAGAGGAGAGACTTTTATGGGTTAGACTTCATTTATGCTGAGAAACAGGTATTAGAAAGTTAAATGGATTGGAGCATGTGTCTGAACAACGATAATCTAAAGTTCCCACCAGGTTTTTTAAGAGAAGGAATACTGTACACTAAAATAAATCTGTGGATGCTGGAAATCTGAAATGAAAACAGAAATTGCAATGGAGAGAAAGCAGAGTTAATGTTTCCAGTCCAGAACTTCAGAACTGTACACATTCCTTTGTTATCGTCCCTTATGACTGGCTGAAGTTATCAATATGGCCTGGGTCTAGCAAATCATATACACCAGGATCCAGATCCTAGAATTTACTCTCTAGAAAGGGAATGTGTTAATGAGATGTTTATGTTATACATAAGGGCTGCTGTAGCAGTTCTGTTGTCATTGTAAGTGTGAATCATTCTTCACTGACTGCTCGTATTGTCGTGAAGCAAAGGAAGGTGATATTCCAAATAAGCTATTTAAAGACACAACTGATGATGGTCTGTGTTAATATAAGCAGTAATGGCATTATAGGCTTGACTCGTACTCAAGTCGGTAACACTTCAGCTCCATTGTGATTCTTAATGTCTAAAAATAGCTGACCAGGCAATCCATAAACCAAACACCACACACTCTGGAAATCTGAACGAAACACACAAACTACTGGGAAACCCAGAAGGTCAGGTAACACCTCAGGAGAGAAACAAAATGACTGGTTTGGACTCTTGTGGAGTTAGCAGTAACATAGCAGAGGGGTGAAATTGGCAGCTGGGTCCTAAATCCAGGATTCCTGATCCTACCTATGTGGTTTCCAATTCCCAGCAATGCCATTTGAGGATGAAGACAAGTTCAGGTCCTGAACTCACACCCAGCATTCCCAAGCCAGCTGGTTCTCAGGCAAGCCCTACCCTTTATAATTGGCTGAGATCCCAGAAATCAATTAGATTGTTGAAACATCTGATCCTCAAGGAACATGTTGCTTGATTGACAGCTCTTGTTTTCTGATCTGTTGATTACACAATTTTGATTTACAGAAGCTAAAGAGGTTCGCTGCTCACAGATTTTTGCTGTTATTACCCTGAAGGATCTTGGTTGACTCACTTATTGGTCTTGACCTGGAGGGAAATTGGTTATTTTTAGGAAACTAGAACAGTCATATTAGACGTGAAATGTTTACACTTCTCTGTCCACAGATGGTACCAAGCATGCTGAGCTTCCCCATCACTTTCTGTGTTTCAGTTTATGAATGAATGAAATGCTTTTTTAAAGCAGCTTTTAGCACAGTCTATCAACCCCAATGGGTTAATTCATTTCTTAGAGTGAGTAAATAGGCATAGCAGTGTCATAGCTGGGCATGGATGATATGAAGGGTATGAGTGCAGGGTTACAAAGTGACATGCATTGTGCCTGTGATGTGAGTTGGTAGGGTGTGAGGAGTGAGGGTGAGAGGACTTTCCTGCTTTTATTATAGTTGGGATAAAATTCCCCTAAATTGGCAGCTGTGTGTTGGGGGCTTTTATACAGCCTGCCCTTGCATGCAGTAGCCCCTATAGCTGCCTCTGAACTCTCTGCCAACAGCACATGGTACCTGCCCAGCCCAGTATGCACCTTCTGTTTGGTGATCACTTTGTTAGAGCTATCTGTTTGGTGAACCCTATTTTAGAGCTATCTGTTTGGTG
>NC_063333.1:149666241-149724206 GCF_021869965.1 Rhincodon typus | reverse complement strand
TATCTGTTTGGTGATCACTTTGTTAGAGCTATATGTTTGGTGAACCCCATGCTAGAGCTATCTGTTTGGCCCCGATATCTTGCTTTTTCCTGATGGTCATGGAGAGCATCTCCCTGGAAGTATTTAACCAACTCCCTTTTGAATTTTACTATCATGCCTGTTTCCATTGCTCTTGCATTCAAGATCACAACAACTCACTGTGTAAAATTTATCAAACTCCTTTTTAAACTTCTCTGCTCTAAGGAATACAGTTCTAGCTTCTCCAGTCTCTCCACAGAGCTAAAGCCCATTATCCCTGGTGCCATTCTGGTTCTTAAAGATTGTACCCTCTCCAAGGTCCCAACATCCTTCTTAAATTGTTAAATCCAGCATCGACACACTTCTTCAGCTGGGGTTCAGCTGAATCACTTTGCTTTTGAACTCTGTTTCTCTCACCATGAGCCCAGGAGTCCAACATACTTTATCAACAACTTTTTCAACTTGATCTGCCACCTTCCAGCTTGTAAATATGTCCAAGTTTCCCCATTTCTGCACTCTCTTTTAAATTGTAATGTATATTTTTGTTTTTCACCCAAAATGCTATAGGATGTTGTGAAACTTGAAAGGGTTCAGCAAAGATTTACAAGAATGTTGCCAAGATTGGAGGCTTTGAGCTACAGGGAGAGGCTGAATATGCTGGGACTATTTTCCCTGGAGTGTCAGAGGCTGAGGGGAGTTTATAAAATATAGAAGTTTATAAAATCATGAGGGGCATTGATAGAGTGAATAGCCAAGGTCTTTTCCACAGGGCAAGGGAGTCCAAAACTAGAGAGCATAGGCTTAAGGTGAAAGGGGAAAGACTTAAAAGCGACCAAAGGGGCAACTTTTTCACACAGAGGGTGGTGCGTGTATGGAACGAGCTGCTAGAGGAAGTGCTGGAGGCTGGTACAATAACAACATTTAAAAGGTATCTGGATGGGTATATGAATAGGAAGGGTTTAGAGGGATATTGGCCAAATGCTAACAAATGGGACTAGATTAATTTAGAATATCTGGTCGGCATTGATGAGTTGGACCAATGGGTCATTTCACATGCTACATATCTATCCATTTAACCAATTAGCCTGGCTCCTCCTCAGATTTGTTGTGATCCCCAATATTTCCTGCACTTCTGAGATGGGTATTTTTATATCTGTTGATTTCTATTGGAACCATCTGGAATATCTTGGGTAGACTAGCAGTCACCAATTCTTTGTTGTGGTTTCAGTATAAGCTAATTTCATGTGGGGGAAGACATCCAAGTGACATATTAGGTCAAAGATAGGCTCAATCCTGATACACAGTAAAGAGGTTTATTCCATATTACTTAACAGCTAGTTACATTACATCTGAGATACATGATGATCTCTCATTGGACATCAGCTCAACTGAAGAGCAGATTTGCATTTTAGATACTAAAACATTCTCACACATTATTGGAAACAAGCACAGAACTGGTTAACTCCTCCCAAAAGCAGCCCTTTTTGGTCATTTTTCTAATTAACCTGCACAGAAATGATATTACACAACTCTAGAGCAGATGTGACTTGAACCAGGCCTCCTATTCCAGAGGTATAGTTACTACCACTGCACCACAAGTGTCCTCTCATTCCTCGAGGTATATTAATTTTCTACTTGACTTGTACAGAGATGTTATTACTTATCTCTGGAGCACATGGGACTTGGAGCCAGGCCTCCTAGCTCAGCAGTAAGTACGCTACCACTGCTGGGCAGAATCTATCTTACGATATCAATTAATTAATTCAGGTCCTAACTGCCTCATATAACAGATGTGCCTGGACAATGCTTTCATCCTTAAAATAAGCATTCACTATTGGTCTGGCTTTCAATCCATGCCCCACCTGTCCATTTAACTCTGTTGCCAATTTGCATTGATTTAGCACTTTTAAAGTACACATTATCCCAATGAGCTTGCACAGTGCCCAATCTAATCTGAGGCAGTGTGGATATTGGTTACTGATGCTCCAATTATTTTTAAACTACAGTAATAAATAGATTCCCCATGAAATAAGTTGGAAAAATTACTGATCAAGGCCATTATTAGCGAGGCTATTTCAGTTAATTGTAGGCACACTGTAATTTTCTGAACAGTTAGAGGTACAAATTAAACTCAGCAGGATGCCAGCAAACAAATATGTCAAGATGACAGTAATGAGACATCTGTTTCTGTCAGAGAACCTGCCATCCATCTCACAATAATTCACCCAAAGCTCCTCAGACAGCACCTTCCAAACCCATGACCACTTTCATCTAGAAGGTCAAGGGCAGCAGATACATGGGAACACCACCATCTGCAGGTTCTCCTCTAAAACATTCACCATCCTGAATTGGAAATTCATTCCTTCAATGTCACTAGGTCAAAATCCTGGAATTCCCTCCCTAAGGGCACTGTGGGTTAATCTATAGCATATGGACTGCAGCGTTTCAAGGAGGCAGCTCACACCCACCTTCTCAAGGGGATAAATCGGGATGGACAATAAATACTGGCCCGCCAGCAATGCCCATATTCCACAAGTGAATTAAAAAATAAACAGGGAATGTCCCCATCCTAAAACTGTAACACCTTTTGTTTTCTTTTTTCACATGTACAGCCAAAATCACTGGCAAGGTCAGCATTTGTTGCCCATCCCAAATTGCCCCTTGAACTAATGGTCTACCTCAGCCATTTCAGAGGGAAGTTATGAGTGAACCACATTCCTCTGAGTCTAGAGTCATATGTAGGTCACACCAGGTAAGGACAGCAAATTTCCTTCCCTAATGGTCATTAATAGCCAGGTGGGCTTTTACAATAATAACCCATGTTATGTTGGGTTATTGTCACTGAAGTGAGCTTCATACTTCAGATTTATTCAGGAGCTTTTTTGTTTAAACTCCATCAGCCGCCATGGCAGGATTCGAATCTATGCTCAGGAACAAAAACAAAGTTGCTAAAAAAGCAAGGGTCACTGGACCCGAAACGTTAATTCTGTTTTTTCCTTCACAGTTGCTGCCAGATCTGCTGAGCTTTTCCAGCAACTTTGTTTTTGTTCCTGATTTACAGCATCAGCAGTTCTTTTGGTTTTTATTTAGTATTTGAACCTATGCTGTCCAAGCATTAGCCTGGTCCAGTGATGAGTGACATTTCCCTTAATGTCATCATGTGAACTCCCCACTGCCTATCCACACACCCCCACTTCCCCAACTCCAACCGGTTTGATACTGTTGCTGAGAGCAAGATCATTGACATGATAACAAAACATTTGGAAAGTATTGAGTCGCAGTGGAAAGCATTAATGGGATTGGGAAAAGTCAGCACAGGCTTATAAAGGCAAGTCTTGTTGAAAAAAATCTACTAGCATTTTTATGAGGATATAACTAGCATCATATAAGGAATAAGGGAGTGGACGTATTGTATTTGGATTTTTAGAAGACTTTGATAAGAATAGATGTTAGTAATCAAAGAGATCAAAAGTGATCATGGGACACAGCCATGTTGTGGAGGTACCTGTGTTAGACTGGGATGAACAAGATCAGAAATCAGATGACACAAGATTATTGTCCAGCAGGTTTATTTGAAATCACAAGTTTTCAGAGTGTTGCCACTTCATTAGGTGAAATGAGAGAGAAACACACAGAAACAGAACTTATAGGCAGAGAGATCAATGGGCTGAGAGATCAAAAGATCTCACAAATGGTGTGAGTTTTGACAGGCCAAATAATAGGTCTCTGTAGGTGACCAAGAGTTTCAGACAGTGAGAGTAGAATGTCAACAGCTGAATAACAAGCAAAAGGATGACCTATAATCCGATTAAATGAGGCGGAGAGATAATTACAAAAAATTAAAAATAAGACGGTGCTGGAGACAAACCAAATGACTGGAATAACATGATAGGTGTATGAGTCGAACACTGACGGTCTAACCAAAGTAACAAATAATCCTAATTAAGGTAGAGAGATCATAACCAGTCATCAAAGTAATGGTGTCAAAACAGGACGGTAAGGAAGGTTTTGCAGATACTGAACAGTGTGGTGGGGTCACCTGTAGCGCGACATAAACCCAAGATCACGGTTGAGACCATCTTCATGGGTATGGAACATGGCTATCAGTTTCTGCTTGGTGATTCTGCGTTGTCGTGCATCTCAAAGGTCACTTTGGAGGACACTTACCCGAAGATCGGAGGCTGAATGTCCTTGACCGCTGAAGTGTGCCCTGAGAGGGAACAATCCTGTCTAGTGATTGTTGTGCTGTGTCCATTCATCCATTGTCGTAGTGTCTGCATGGTTTTGTCAATATCACATGCCTTAGGGCATCCTTGCCTGCAGTGTATGAGATAGACAATGTTGGCTGAGTCACATGAGTATCTACCATGTACATGGTGGGTGGTGTTCCCACGTGTGATAGTACAATGGATGAATACACCGTGCAACATTTATACATTTCAGTCAGATCCCCTCTCATCCTTCTAAACTTGAATGAATGCAGGCCCAGTTGAATGAATCTCTCCTCATAGGACAGCCCTGGCAAGTATACCTTTTCTTAGGTAAGGAGATCAAAACTGCACATGATATTCCAGGTGTGGTCTCACTAAGGCCCTGTATAATTGCAGGATATCTCTATTTCTGACCTCAAGTCCTCTTGCGATGAAGGCCAAATGTAGTGATTGTAACAAGGTCAGCCAGGTGGAACTCATAGAAATATGAGTTCCTTGACTGGGGCTGTTAATCTGATCTAATCAGTGAGTCCTGCCTGACAGTTAAGGACAGAAGTGTCGCCATCCTGTTCACTCTGAGAGCTAGCTCTATGAGATCTGGATCAGAGTCAAGGACTCTCCACATGTAAATAAGGGGTTACTTGGTAATGGGGTAGTGGAGTCTGTGAAGCTTTTCACCATTGTCCAGAGGACTCAATCATAATCAATGCAGTAGCAGTCACAAATCGTTGAATACAGCCTCTCTCAGTGTACACCATTTCACTCAGCGCATTCCCAGTACAGTTCAGAACTTGACTCTACGTGCACACTCTGAATCGATGCAAAAGTCATTGCGTAAAACCAGCCTCAATTGTGATATAAATTTATAAAATTAACTGGTTACTAATTCTATTCTATAAAAATCTATTTTTCTCAATAATATGAAGATGAATATTGTATACAATAAATGTTGACTCTTAATATAGCTGTAGAGAAACATATAAATTATTAAATAATTACTTTTTTTAACAATTGCTCAAGTTGTAATGAAGATTTATTGAAAATATCAATTTGCCCATTTAATAAACAGCATGGTATATTTCATTCCTGATTAATTGATTTTATATTGAATGTGGTTTGGGCATATCAGCCATACATCTGTCTGGATAATATCAGTGATTTATTCTCTGTGATGTGTGACTACAGTAGGCTGATAATCCCACACAACATTTTGAATTATTGAATGCATTATGAATATGTCTAGGACATTTGACACTTACTGCAAAGCCTTTTAAGTAACAAATAATTGCTTTGTACAGAAATGCATAAAATAAAGGGAACATGGTATAGCCATTAGTTTTAATGTCATTTCTCCTGGTGTTATACTTTACCATCCATTTCTGGAGGTAAGTGGGATTATCCAACTGCCACTGTTTCCTTTTTGAGGAGGTTTTAATTATTTAAAATACAATTAATGAATAAGTTGACTTAGTGACACATTAATTTATTTTTATCTTCCTTATCTTTTTTTAATTTAAACTTGTCCCTGTTGATCTTAGGAAAATATGTATGATAGTCAAAATATTCTGGACGAATAAGAATGCGACATACATTTATGGTATAATTCTTTTCAGTAAAATTCCATATTTAAACATCTAGCTGCTGTCAAGATTGTTGAAACAAGAAGGTTTTTGGGGTGAAAGAGGCAATTCAACTCACAATGTCAGTGCTGGCTCTGAGCAAGAGAAAATCTGTCCCTGCCCTTGCTTTTTCTTGTAGCCCTGCAAGTGTATTTATTATAATTATCTAATTTCTCTTTAAAAGTTGTGACCAAATCTGACTCCACTATGTCACCTCTGGCAGCACATTTCAGATTCTCTAACACTTATGTGCCAAAAAAAACTTTCATGGGACAATATTGGTTTATTGATCATTGTCCTCTGGTTATCAATACTTCCACCAACTGGGACAGTTTCTCTCCATCTGCACTATTCAGTCCCCTCGTGACTTAGAATCTCTCCATCAAATCTCCCCTCAACCATTTCTTTTCTGAGGAGAATGATACTACTATTTCTAATCTATTCATGCAACCAAAGATCCTGAACCCTGGAACAATTCTTCTCAATTTTCTTGGCATCAATTCTAAAGCTTTCACATAATTTTTCAAGTAACATGCCTGGAAATGGAAACAACACTCTAGTCAATGCTGAGTCAGAATTTTATAAATGATCACTGTAACCTCCTTGCTTTTGTACTCTGTGACTCACGTTATAAAGCCCATGATCCCACATGCCCATTAACCAGTTTTTCAACTTGCCAAATCATCTTCAACTATTTGTGCACATATATCCACAGGTTCCTCTCCTCCTGGGCTCATTTTAGAATTATACCCTTTAATTTAGACTGCTTCTCCTTATTCTTCCATCCACTTCACACTTCCTTATATTTAATTCCATCTGTCACTCATCTGCCCACTCCACCAACCTATCACCTCTTGCTATTTATTACTATCTGAGTCACAGTTTAGAATGTGTCATCTGCAAATTTGGAAATTTTCTCTACTAACATAGATCGAGCAAAACAGTGCTTCTAGTAAGTCCATAATTTTCCATTGAGAAAAATTTCATTAACAGTGTCTGTTGCTCAGCATCCAGAATTATAACTTTTCAAATAAAAATTGCTTTGATCGATTCCACATAAAATAAGATGTTATCACAATCTAGTGAAACCTGAAAATTATTGCACACTGTGAAACCTGAGACAATTTGTCTCTTTTTCGGCTGCTGCCATAAACCTGACGCTATTCGAGTACATAACAGCTATAATCACATAACGTTCAATAAACATAGAGGGGGAGGCCATTTAATCCATCTAGACCATGCTGGCCCAATGATAAGACTATCCACTCAAGCCCAATGTCCTATTTTCCACCCCATGGACTCCATTTCATTTTCCTTTTCAAGCCAATACTCAATAATAAAGGCAGAACAACATGCACTCACAATATATTGTTCATGTCTATAGAGCAGCTTTTACTTCAATGAATTCACTTTAGGATGCACTGCATGTTGCTTTGCTATCAGCTAATGGGACTGACCATTTCTCTTGTCGTGTTATTGGACACAGTTCTTTTAGCCTGGACTTCAGGATGCGTCCCTGATTTCTTCAGGAACTTTAGCATTCTCCTGAATGGCTAAATAAATCCATAGCTTTTCACAATTTATTGAAAATTGTCAGTCAGATAACACAGCTGCATAATACAGGGCAAATGTTGCATCATCCAAGACGATGGACAGGACTTTCCCATTTTTAGTTGAAATGATTTCTCAAGTAAGAGTCATAGTGCCAGGCTGCCATGGTGTCAGCACTTTTTCTCATAATGTTTCCTGCTCTCCACCTCATGAGTGACATAACCAGACTCATGCTCGGAGAGTCATATAGCAGGAGAGAGAGAGAGATTTTCCCAGACATTTTGGAATTCATGCCTCCAACTCCATATCTAAAGCTCAGCTCCCCTTGAAAGGGGAGACAATGATACAATGGTTCAGTCTCAAGCTCATGTTCTGGGACATGGCTCTAATCCCATCATGGAAGACGGTGAAGTCTAGAATTAAAAAGTGAGCCTAATAGCAAACAAAACCACTGTTGATTGCCATAAAAACACATCTTGTTAACTAAAGTCCTTTAAGGAAGGAAATCTGCCTTCGTTACACAGTCTGTCCCACATGTAACTCTTAAACTGCCTCAGAAATGGCCCAGCAAGCTACTCAGCATCAGAATTTGGGCCCCAGCTACTCACAACATCTATAAATGACCTGAATGAGGGGACCAAGTGCAATATTTGCTAGTTTTTTCGATGTGGGAAGTTGAGTTGTGAGGAGGATGCAAGAAGGCTGCAAGGTTATTTGAACAAGTTGAGAGTATGGGCAAACAGATGGCAGATGCAGTGCAACATGGCAAAATATGAATTATATACTTGGAAGCAAACAATGAGGAAGGCAAATATATTGGCCCTTCGTAGTGAGAGAATTTGAGTTCAGATATAGGGATGTTCTAAAAGTTGTACAGGACCTTGATGAGACCACACCTGGATTATTGCATGCAGCTTTGATCTCCCTACCAAGAAAGGTTGTACTTGCCATAGAGGGAGTGCAGTGGATGTTCCCTCGGCGAGGATCAGCGATGAAAGCACAGTCTGACGAGGAGATTGGTTCAGCTGAGCCTGTATTCACCAGAGTTTAGAAGGCTGAGAGAGGATCGGATTGAAATGCATAAAATTCTACCAGGGCCTGGACAGACTATATGCAGGGAGGATACTGCCCCTGGTTGGGGAGTCTAGAACTAGGGGACACAGTCACAGAATATGGGAATAGACAATTTAGAACTGAGGTGAAGAAATATTTCTTCACTCAAATGGTAGCAAACCTGTGGAATTTTCTACCACAGAAGGCTATGGAGGCCAAGCCACTGGGTACATACAACAGAGTTTTTTATTATTATTAGACGCATCAAGGGTATGGAGAAAAAGCAGGAATATGGCACTGAGAGAGAGGATGAGCCATGAACAAATTGAATGGTGGAGCAGGTTCGAAAGGCTGATTGGCCTACCCCTGCTCCCAGTTTCTATATTTCTATCTCTCACAAACAACTAGCTCCTTGACTGCAGTTAGTGTCAGAAGTCAGGGATACTTGCATCACCCTCAGGAGATTGTTGTCAATACCCATTTTACCCTGGTTGAGGACCTCACCCCTTTGTTAGCTTGAGTTTGCTGCAGTCATGATGGGGACTTTTTCTCAGGGCTGTACTGTGAGGTCCAACCAGAGATGTGCAAGTATCAAAACCTTGTCTTAAAGAGGCATCACGACTGGTCTGCTACAACCCTGGAAGGAAGCATGAACAGCCCATGTTCCTTTATTGTGCATTCTGAGGGTTTCATAAAGTGTCATCACCCATATCTGGCCCTTGTTCCCCAGCAGCCATCCCTGGTAGGAAGCAAAAATCTGTGAGATTTCCAGTGAGTAAGGGACTTGGCAGTTCCCTAATTATCTGGAACAGACCTTGGGAATTTGGTGTCAATGGTGACATGAGATCTGAACACTGGTGGATGGGAAGGCTTTTCTGTTGATGACCTCTGCAAACTGGTGAACGGGTGTTCCCAAAGAAATGTAAATGGATGTCTGGACTAGCAAGTGTCAAGTTGGAGTCACCCTGTTCTCTCTCTGACTTTCATGTCAATGATGATCATCATCTAGTTCCTATCCAGCAGGTGGGAGAATGGGAAAAAAAATCATTGAGGCCAGATCAGAAACCAATTACATATTAATGTATACAAATAGCCACAAATAAGCCTCCTGCTGGATACTTGCAAAATTCTTGCCTTGTTAAACTTTAGTTGCAAAATCAAACTTTCTTCCTCATGTCATGAGCCCATTTTTTTTTCAAGCTTGCTATGTTTTCCCAACTGACTCACCATTGCCCACATCATTCAGGAGCTGAGAAGATGCTGCCCAAAGTGATTCAGTGCTGGAGCCTATGATCTTCAGAATTGGCTGTGAAAATGCTACAACAAAGTCAAATTAGCTCAAAGTTTTAAAAACCAGGGGAAATTGTTTGGAGTCGGTTCTGAATAGCACTTGATCGGCGGAGCTACCCTGAACAGGAAAGAAGGAATGAGATTAAATTGCATCAGAGATAATAGGAACTGCAGATGCTGGAGAATCTGAGATAACAAGTTCTGGAGCTGGAGGAACACAGCAGGCCAAGCAGCATCAGAGGAGCAGGAAGGCTGATGTTTCGGGCCTAGACCCTTCTTCAGAAATGGGGGAGGGGAAGGGGTTTCTGAAATAAATAGGGAGAGAGGGGGAGGCAGATAGAAGATGGATAGAGGAGAAGATAGGTGGAGAGGAGACAGACAGGTCAAAGAGGCGGGGATGGAGCCAGTAAAGGTGAGTGTAGGTGGGGAGGTAGGGAGGAGATAGGTCAGTCCAGGGAGGACGGACAGGTGAAGGTGGCCGGATGAGGTTAGTAGGTAGGAAATGGGGGTGCGGATTGAGGTGGGAGGAGGGGATAGGTGGGAGGAAGGACAAGTTAGGGAGGCGGGGACGAGCTGGGCTGGTTTTGGGATGCTGTAGGGGGAGGGGCGATTTTGAAGCTTGTGAAGTCCACATCGATACCATTGGGCTGCAGGGTTCCCAAGCGGAATATGAGTTGCTGTTCCTGCAATCTTTGGGTAGCATCGTTGTGGCACTGCAGGAGGCCCAGGATGGACATGTCATCTGGGGAATGGGAGGGGGAGTTGAAATGGTTC
This sequence comes from Rhincodon typus, assembly GCF_021869965.1. Lineage (NCBI taxonomy): Eukaryota > Metazoa > Chordata > Chondrichthyes > Orectolobiformes > Rhincodontidae > Rhincodon > Rhincodon typus. The sequence continues at coordinate 149,713,690 of NC_063333.1, read as the reverse complement.
GCAACTGGGAGGTGCAGTTGTTTAGTGCGAACTGAGCGTAGGTGTTCTGCAAAGCGGTCCCCAAGCCTCCGCTTGGTTTCCCCGATGTAGAGACCACAACGGGCCTTATGAAGGTCTCATGAGGAAAGGCTGAGGGTTTTGAGGCTGTTTTCGTTAGAGAGAAGAAGGTTAAGAGGTGACTTGATAGAGACATACAAGATGATCAGAGGATTAGATAGGGAGGACAGTGGGAGCCTTTTTCCTCGGATGGTGATGGCTAGCACGAGGGAACATAGCTTTAAATTGAGGGGTGATAGATATAGGGCAGATGTCAGAGGTAGGTTCTTTACTCAGAGAGTAGTAAGGGCGTGGAATGCCCTGCCTGCAAACGTAGTAGACTCGCCAACTTTAAGGGCATTTAAATGGTCATTGGATAAACATATGGATGATAATGGAATAGTTTAGGTTAGATGGGCTTCAGATTGGTTTCACAGGTCGGCGCAACATCGAGGGCCGAAGGGCCTGTACTGCGCTGTAATGTTCTATGTTCTATGTTCTATGTTCATCCCGCCCCCTTGACCTGTCCGTCCTCCCTGGACTGACCTATCTCTCCCTACCTCCCCACCTACACTCACCTTTACTGCCTCCATCCCTGCCTCTTTGACCGGTCTGTCTCCTCTCCGCCTATCTTCTCCTCTATCCATCTTCTATCCGCCTCCCCCTCTCTCCCTATTTATTTCAGAACCCTCTTCCCCTCCCCCATTTCTGATGAAGGGTCTAGGCCCGAAACGTCAGCCTTCCTGCTCCTCTGATGCTTGCTTGGCCTGCTGTGTTCATCCAGCTCTACACCTTGCTATCTGAGGTTAAATTGCAGTTGGGAAAGAAAAACGAACACAGAAAAGTTGAGCCAGATCTACGCCATTTCATTGACTTCAGTTGAAATTGGCCATTCCTCCAATGACCAATTAGATCAATTTCAGTCTCTATATTTCTCTCTACACAGCGAGCAATAGAGTGAGAGAAAAGAATGCAGACTGCTTAATTTTCTAAACATTAAAATGACTGTATAATGTAATTATAAGCAGGCTATTCAATTTTGCTGTGAATCCCGAACTAAAGTACATTAATATAAGACTGTCGAGTTTCAATTGAGATCAGAAGTGTTTCCTCACGAGGCTGGTGAATGTGTAGGGTGAAATGCCAACAAACTGTGCCAAATCCACTTCAGATAGGTTTAGAACAGAAGGCAGACTTTCATCCCATCTGTCTCAATGAGATTCAAACAAGTCTCTTAGTATTGTGTTAGTATTCTCTGTGCCATCTAATCCACAAAATGGAGAAAAGAAATGTATATTTAAATCAATGCAGTAAATGTGGATTGAGCTAAAAGATTATTTTGTATTCTGACCAATTTGTCAATGGTTTCCCACTTTATCCAAAAGTCCACAAGAGTTTTCTTGCTCATTGAAACTATAAACAGTCCAGTGGACAATTTGAAAAGTTATTATTAATGTGGCTTTTTCTTCAAACTTATAGACACTTCCAACAAATGTAAAATGAAAATGAAAAAATATACTGTTGTTACATTCATTTTACTGCAAGAATAATGAGGGCTATCATCTTATTTCAGGAAATACTGACAATTAATTGCTTTACAAACACATTGTCAGCTCTGAAATGTTCTGTATGTTATCTTTTCAGATTAATTGTCAGTACAAGCTGTCAAACTGTGCATTCAGTTTTCACACTGACACCATGGTGGACTCTCTACACTAAGGGGTCAAAAAAAGACAAGCATGCAACTTGATCAAAAGTGATTATTTCAATCCTGGCAGTTTCCGTATTTTTACTAACACTACAAGAGGAAAAAAAAAGACGTAGACTACATTTTACAATACCCATAATATTACTAAAACAGCAAATGCTCATTGAACTCTGACAGCTTGGAAAGTTATCAAAGCTACAGTCAAACAAATCTGTTGAGGACACCATGCTTCTCAAAGCATTCTTTCCCACAAACTTTGCTATTTACTCATTTGTCTGATATGGAATAATTTGTTAATTGCAAGGAGTGATAACAAAAATAATTCCAAGTGATTGAAATTCCTGTTAATAACAGAGGTAAAATCATTCTTAAGGATATATTGTTATTATGAAAGTGACTGTGATTAAGTGTACTTTGGACTGCAGCAGCCAATAAAGGGGGATGTAATGGGGAAATGGGATCACAGCCTACTCTGGAATGATAACAGAAACATCGAGGCGTGTTACTGTAGTTAAGACCTAAGCCTCAAAGGGATGTGAAACAGGACCAGTGTTGTGGAGCTCCAAAACACACAGCCTACCCATGGGGGTCTGCAGGTTCTCCCAATCTTGGTAATCAAACCTCATTTATAGAAATGTTCCAGGATTTCCCAAACCTGGTCATATCCACTACATTTCCAACAAGCAGGAAACGGTAAGTTTCTACACTTTTGGCTGGTATTTCTATGGTAGACATCTTTAAGATTTAACACTTCTGTGCCTCGTGATGCACTGCTGGTTTCAGTGAGCAGAATGTTTTACAACAGTATTCTGCCAGTAAACAGTTAAAGTTTCATTGAGACTCTACACATGTTATAGGTTTGATGACTATAGTTACTATGCAATATACCATGAAGGGACATGCTGTACATATCATCACTGTATCATAGCTTGTGACATGACAGTCTCAGTTTTCATCCTACTGAGTTCACTTGCAGACTGACATGCTGACAGAAGTGTATTACAATTTGTAACCAAATTAGTTAGCATGATCCCAGATGCTGAAGTTCCTGTGATTGTCAAAAATGTAAACACCAAGAGCTGCAACATGAATCTGTTGAACTTTTAGTGTCACATTGTTGACACCTGGTTCTTATGTTACAGGCGTTAACGTAAATATCATTTCACCTGGTACAAATACTCTGTTGGAGGTAAAATGCCCATCACTGCACCTACAACAGATTATGAGGACAGATCAGATGAATTGAGCTTTGATTTGAATCAAATATTGATTCAGGAAGGGTCTAGCACAAACTGCAAGGAAAGACAATAACAGAGCATGAATCGTGTGAAATCTCTACCTCAATCATTTTACCCATCCCTCCCATTTCCCCAATTTATCCGGCACACAGATTTAAAATTCTCCACCTTCTAACTTTTGTATATTGGTTTCAGATAATACACAGAATTGGACTATAGAGTTTGTACAATCTGCCCCTTGTCGCTGATATGACAACGACAAGTCAAAATACAGAAGGGAGATAGAGGGCTTGGTGACATGGTGCAATGAAGACAATCTGTCTCTCTATGTCGGCAAAACTGAAGAACTGATCATTGACTTCAGAAAGAAAGGAGGAGGACACGCCCCCATCTACATCAATGGAACTGAGGCTGAGAGGGTGAACAGCATCAAGTTCCTCAGAGTGATGATAACTGATGACCTGTCCTGGACTTCCCACATAAATGCAACAGGCAAGAAGGCACAATAACGCCTCTCCTTCCTCAGACAGCTCAGAAATTTTGGGATGTCCATAAGGTCGCTCACCAACTTCTACAGATGCACCATTGAAAGCAAACTGTCCGGGTACATAACAGCCTGGTACGGCAACTGCTCTGCCCAGGACCGTAAGAAATTACAGAAGGTGGTGTGCACAGCCCAGACCATCACGGAAACCAACGTTCCATCCATGGATAGAGACAACAAGGTGTAGAGCTGGATGAACACAGCAGGCCAAGCAGCATCAGAGGAGCAGGAAGGCTGACGTTTTGTTCCATCCATGGACTCAGTTTACATGGGTCACTGCCGTGGAAAGGTGGCCAACATCATCAAAGACCCATCGCACCCCGGTAATGATCTCCTACAACCCCTTCCATCAGGCAGAAGGTGCAGAAGCCTGAACACATGCACCAGCACGTTCAGGAACAGCTTCTTTCTGGCAGTTATCAGAATGTGCAATGTAACCTGTACGCCTCTAAGTCTTTTTGATCTATACATCCTTTGCTTGCTGTGATCTGCCTGTACCGCTCATAAACAAAGCTTTTCACTGTATTTTCGTACACATGACAGTAAATTCAATCAATCAAACAGTGCAATTCACATATCTCAAAGGCACAAGGAAATATTTCCTTTTTGTGACCTAAAAATGGAAGAAACAAGAGACTTTAAAAATATAAGAAAGGGAATTATGTGTAGTGCTGGTTTTACAGATCAGTTCTAATCTGGACATAAAGTGTTAATGACATTTGTTGCAGCTACACGTCGCAGACCTTTCCACTGTTTCAAATGACCTTGTTTAATAAAGGATGACATTCAGCCATGATCTTATCTGTTTTAAAAGAGGATCCAGTTCCTTAACAACTGAAGGGGAGCCCAGAAAACTGCAATGGCACCTTTTAAGTTTGATCACAACTGCTCACTCTCCTTCAATGTTCAGTGACTTATTCATAATCCTGGAATTAAAGATACAAAATATTGATGTTCTTGTGATGTTCTTAGGAGGAAATATTGTGATCATGTTCAAATAAATGAAAGGGAAGCTTTGACTATTTTTATAATCAACATTAAGTTTATCATTCAGTCCAAAATCAATTCCAACTGTCCCACAGCACTCACTGAGCTATCCACCCGCTCAATCTGCTCAGGTATAAATAGTACACAACCTGCTAAGGGGCAGAAATATTGCCATTGAGCCATGACTGACACTTTGAGCGAGTAGAAAGATTCTTCCCTTGGTGGAAGCAGACTGCTTCATTGCTCTGCTGTCATCCTCTGAAACACTGAAAATGTCCCAGATACCAACATTTTAGTTGCAGCAATCAATATTACTCAAAAGGTCCTGAGTAAAAATGCCACAAAACAAAAAAAAAATTGAAAACCTGGCACTCACCAATCAAATGTTTTCTTTTTGGAGCTGATCACATGGAACCACATTGACATCCTTGGCATTGATTCTATTGGCATTCAAATCTAATGTTGATCTTGCTTTGTGCACCACCTGTGCAGCCGTAACCTTGTATGCCTCGCTCTGTCTAAGCATCCTATGATCTGCATGTCCTTGTTTGTTGTGATCTACCTGTACGGCTGGTGAAACAAAAAAATTTCACTGTACTTAGGTACATGTGATAACAATAAATCAAATCAAATAGATAAGGTGAATGATGAGGGTGTTTTCCCTAGGGTGGGAGAGTTCAAAAATAGGGGTACATTTTTAAGGTGAGAGGAGAAAGATTTATAAAGGCCTTAAGGGCAACTTTTTTACACAAAGAGTGGTTCGTATGTGGAATGAACTGCCAGACAAAATAGTGGATGTAGGTACAGTTACAATGATTAAAAGACATTTAGATAAGTTCATGGATAGGAAAGGTTTGAAGGGATATGGGCCAAGCACAGGCAGTTTAGTTTGGGAACATGGCCAGTATGGACTAGTTGGACTAAAGGGTCTGCTTCCATGCTGTATGACTCTATGGGTCTATGATTTACAATTCTCTGGAATGTCTCAGCTCCTCATACCCATTCCAAACAGGTAAACTGACTGAACAGCACAAGGAGTGAGCTTATGGCACCCATGCTCATTACAGTGACATTATCATTAATTGCAATATTAAATTCACATTTTTGTACATCTTTTTGTGAGAATATTGTAAGGAGACTGTGTGAAACAGAAACTGACCTTCTGGATTTCCTAACTACTATTGAACAGTTACTTGACAAGAAATTGATGAAGAAAGACATTTGAAATGTTGGTTATTTGAAAAGGAATCAGAATATTTTATGTTTCAGAGTTTTGCATAGCACAATATTCAAATGAATGTATGGTTCATGTTGTGAATGCCTTGTTGGATCACTTTTAAATCAGCCAATTGCAACAATAAATGTTTTAATTGATCATTTAAGAACAGTACCATTTAGATACAAAAATAACGAGTCAATTTCTCAAATAAATTCGGAATGATATTTTAATGTTGTCACAAGACTAAGTTCTCCCTCAGGGGTTTTTGCAAACTCAAGCAGTTATCTAAATAGTTGAAAGTGTTCATTTCATGTGCCTTGAAGCATCTACCTCAGAATGAGGAGGGCGGTGGTTCTGGATGAAATGCTGTGAAAACCCGTCCTTGAAACTTGAAGCATTCGCCATGGTTGTATTTGTGAAATAAAAAGTCCCAATAGATCAAAGCCACAACCTGTTCTTGTCACTTGCTGGAACTTAGACTCTTGGCAAAAGAACAATTTTGGAGAAGACCCCATTTGTGTGAAAACAAGGGTGTCAGCTGTGGTTTGAATCACTTTGACTGAGGGTTTGAAATTTGTCCAGTTTAGAAGTTGAAAAGTCAGCCACGTGTCTGCCTTGGTAAACATTTACAGGGAAGCAGGTAAAAACTTCAGGGACTGTACTGGTTAGGGTTGCTAAAAAAGAAAAGTTCAATAGTAACACAGGATGTAAATATAATCCATTAAAAACTGGGTTGTAGATGTTACAGAATATTTCATTTCTATTTGTATGCTCAGCGAGCTGAGATGGTTTCCTCTATAGGGATTAGTGGCTCAAGCAGTGATACCAGAGAAACCATGGTTTGAGTTTTAGATTCAGTATTGAACATATAGCAGTGTAGAACAGAGGATAGAATCAATATTTTTCATTTTGTCACTTCGGCTGGTATTACTCTTAAAGTGTTTATGTAAGATGAATCTTAACCATTGCTCACCATGTTGTAGGAACTTTCTGGTAGATTTCCTGTGGTCAGGATGTACTGTTTCTAGTGTAATAGAAGTAAACCATTTGGTAATCCAACAGGAAGACATTGGTATTACAAAGAGGATATAGTTTATTATGTGACAGCAACTTGAATTGGATATGATGTAAAGGTGCCTGTGTTGGATTGGGTGAACAAAGTCAAAAATCACATGACGCCAGGTTATAGTCCAACAGGTTTATTTGAAATCACAAGCTTTCGGAGTACAGCCCCTTTGTCAGGAGCAGTGAGAGGAGAGCACTGAGTCTGTATGCTCTGCTGTCACTGCACCTGATGAAGGTGCAGCACTCCGAAAGCTTGTGATTTCAAATAAACCTGTTGGACTATAACCTGGTGACATAAATCGGATAAACATCATTACGGAGATTATGAGGAAGAACCCGAAAGTAGGCCCTTTGGGATCCTATGCTAATCTCGCCCAAGTCCATGCAAACATACAAGGATCCAAATTAACAGCATGAGTAGGCCACTCAGCCTCCCAAATATGCTTTGCCATTCTGTAAGATTATGGCTGACCTGATTACTCTAAATTCCTGTCTAGCTCTGATAACCTCTTCCCCCTAACCTGACAAGAATCTAACTACGTCGGCCTTAAAAATATTCAAGGACTCTGCTTCTACTGCCTTTTGAGGAAAGAAGTTCTCAAAACTTAACACCATGTGTGAGAAAAAAAATTCTCGGCTCAACATCATCACAGTGAGCACAGCTTAAAGCATTCCTGTCATTAACCCATTCAGACACATACACCCTTATATACAACAAACATCGACAGTGAGGGTGCAAAGATTTACATAGCAGATATCAGAACTATGCAGTTATATCAACAGAAGAGGAAGAGAGAGAGGGAGAGAAGGAGGGAAAGGAACAGAAAGAGGAAGAGTGAGACTCAGAAAGACATAGAGAAATCAAGGAAGAGATTGGTAAAGAGAGATTGATTCTCAAAGGGAGAAAAAGAGAGAGATAAAGCAATTGAAGAAGGAGACAGAGAGAAAAGGAGGATGGAACTTTCTATTTAGAATGTTTTTGATTATTTTGTGCATAAGTCACTGGAACAGGGCTTGAATTCACAAATTGGCTCTCAGGGGAGATTGGAAAACTTTTAGCCTCGGGTAAAATTAAGCAACATCATCCCAATTTCATCAAGGATTACAATTGAGCAATATGCCAATATGTCACGCAAAATGCCAATCATTGCTTAGGAGCTGCTTTGAGAATTTTTCAAAGAGTTTGTTACATGCATATGATCAGCTGATACATCTCAGGGAGTTGGCAATGAGGAAGTGGTAATTCAGCACCTCCTTCATCTTTTCCAGCAGTTTCCCCACCTTTAAATGCTCTCTCAAAATATATCTAGGCTGGCAAGCTTTCCATCACCTCACTTAATCTCGGCCTTCACTTGGCATGTTTGTTTCATCTTGTGCACCCACCTGTGAAAAGCCTTGGGATGCCCCTTATATTACCAGCTTCATTAAAAAGAAAACTTCAAGCTGTTTCTGTATGAACTCAGCAGCTTCACAGTGACATTCCTGAAGGTCATGAGCCAATAAACTCTGATCTCATTGCATCATCCCCATTAAAGGAAGCTACCGGTGGGAAAGAATTCCCTGAAAGAAATATAAGAAGCTGAAGGAAAATCAGAAACACAGTGACGTGAGAAACCGTTGTCTAATCTCAAATGTAAATGTGGAGATGATTATCTGAGCTTGCTGCACTATTAGAACAGAAATAATACCCACTATTTTACATGTCAAAACCTCTCTATTAAATTAATCAGAGCAGTTTTTTTTTCATAGATCGTATTCTTAAGTTCTCTTTGATATGTATAAAGCAGCTGGATGAACTGCAAGACACATGGCAGCATTGTCTGGTTATTCATGTTAAGTAACCACAGTTCAGAAGAAATCATAGGCACTTGTCTGGATGAGAGAAATGGTGAGGCTGCTTCAGAGATGTCACTCTGCATAAAGCACTTTTTACAATTTGCTCATGGGATATAGCTGTCATTAGCTGGGCCAGCATTTGTTGCCCATCCATAATTACCCTTGGTGGTGGGGTGCTGCCTTCTTGAACTGCAGTTCTTGGGGTATAGGGACATCCACAATTCCATTAGGAAGAGAGTTCCGGAATGTTGATCCAGTGTGTAGGATTCTGTGAGCTGACTTAATTAGATCACTTTTTATTCATTCATGGGATGTGGGCATCGCTGGCTAGGCCAGCATTTATTACCAATCTTAATTGTCTCTCGAGAAGGTGGTAGTGAGCTGCTTCCTTGAACTGCTGCAGCCCAGGTGCTATAGGTAGATCCAAAATGCCCTTTGGGGGAAGAATTCCAGGATTTTGATCCAGTGAAGGAAAGCCAATTGTTATGGACCAGACCAAACTCTACTCAAATATATCAAGGAGATATCCTAGACCCTAACTTTTATTTTATTTGGAAGCAAACTTAAAGAGCTGTATTCGAGATGTAATTCAATTGGTCATGCTACTCGGTTCAGACAAAACACACTTTATTGTTATCCGACAGTTAAAATACAAACAAAAGAAAGAAGAATTGATTTAAATTTAACTCTATTCAGAAACTTAACAGAATAATAAATTATTTAACTATTAAACAACAACTGCTCCAATATAGTAACATCCCATACACACACCCATGGCAAAGACAAAGTCAGGAAAATAGATTGTCTCACATGCAGCCAAGAAAGCACAACAGCTCACCTCTTCTTCCTCAGGCGGCTCAGAAAATTTGGCATGTTCATAAGGTCCCTCACCAACTTCTACGGAGGCACCATTGAAAACATACTGTCCAGGTGCATAACGGCCTGATATGGCAACTGCTCTGCCCAGGACCGTAAGAAACTACAGAGGATGGTGTGCACAGCCCAGACTATCACAGAAAACAACCTTCCATCCATGGATAGTAGGAACTACAGATGCTGGAGAATCCGAGACAACAAGGTGCAGGGCTGGGTGAACACAGCAGGCCAAGCAGCATCATAGGAGCCGAGAGGCTGACGTTTCGGGCCTAGACCCTTCAGGCCTGCACCTTGTTGTCTCTTCCATCCATGGACTCCATTTACACGGCTCACTGCCACGGAAAGACAGCTGACATCATCAAAGACACATCACACCCCGGCAATGACCTACAGAAGATACAGAAGCCTGAACACACACATCAGCAGGTTAAGGAACAGCTTCCTTCCGGCCTTTATCAGACTGATGGATGGACTGTCGCCTCAAATATTGCTGATCTTGCTAACATTGATCTCGCCTAGGGTGCACCTTGTGCAATGTAACCTGTATGCCTCTGTCTAAGTTTTTTTAATCTGTACAATCAATCAATCAATCAATGTTTCTCTAGGCCAGGAGGAAAGAATATCAAGAGAAAATTCTGGCAGAGAGAGAGAGAGAGGGAAAACTCAAGTGTTTTTTTTTGTAGTAGGGGCAAATGTATGGCTGCTTCAAAGCCCCAAAAACTGCTTAAAGCTAAACTCAAACACTGGTTCTGTGGGAACCTGATTCCACCCATTCAGGCTGCTTCTATTGTTCTAACATTAAAAAGAAAACAAGGCCTCACAAGATGTTTACTTTATTAGCTTGGAGGACACAGCTCTGTCCCTCTATCTCAACCCTTCTTAAAAAAAATGACAAAATACATCTCTTAAAGCCATAGTATCATAACATTGATATATTTCCAAGTCAGGGCGGTGTGTGGCTTGGAGGGGAACTTGCAGATGGTGGTGCTTCCATGTATCTGCTGTCCTTGTCCTTCTAGATGGAAATGCTCATGGCTTTGAAATGTGTTGTCTAAGGAGCTTTGGTGAAATACTACAGTAATTAATTCGATGACAATCCACTCTTTCCAGGGCATCTCTGTAGGAGATAGTAGGACCTGCAGATGCTGGAGAATCTGAGATAACAAGGTGTAGAGCTGAATGAACACAGCAGGCCAAGCAGCATCAGAGGAGAAGAAGGGTCTAGGCCCGAAACGTCAGCCTTCCTGCTCCTCTGATGCTGCTTGGCCTGCTGTGTTCATCCAGTTCTACACCCTGTCATCTCTGTAGGAGTTTGTCAGGGAAGCAACCTGAGTCCAACCATCTTCAACTATTTGATGAATGACTGTCCCTCCATTATAAGGTCAGAGGTGGGAATGTTCGCCGATGATTGCACAATATTCAGCACCATTCGCGACTCCTCAGATAGTGAAGCAGTCCATGTCCAAATGTAGCAAGATCTGAACAATAATCTCATTTGGGCCGATAAGTGGCAAGTAACATTTGCTAGGCAATTACCATCTACAACAAGAGAGAATCTAAACATTGCTTTTTGACATTTAATTGCATTACCATCAATGAATCCAGCTGTATCAATATCAATATGGTTACCATTGACCCAAATCTGAATAGGAGTAGCCATATGAATGTAATGGCGACAAAAGCAGGTTAGAGGCTAGCAATCCTACAGCAAGTAACTCACCTCCAGTGCCAGTGACAATGGTCATTGCTGTGATTCCAGAATAGAATGGTCAGAAACCACTGTGTGTCTCTTGAGGTTAAAACTTTGTTATGAATTTATAATAAATCAAATTCCTAATCAGACCATTGTGGTATCCGTCCACGATACCTATTGTATGAGTAAAAGTGGAATAATCTAAAAACGTTGTTTGGGAGATGAAAATGTATGATAGCATACTAACCTGTTGCCTCCTTAGTCTTCCCACCAGTAATTTTTTTTTCAAACAATTTATACTGGAAAATTTTAGTTATCAGATTTGTGGTGACAGAATCTCCAATTACACTAAAATTAAGGCATGTGCAGTCTGAATTTGTACTAATCATTACATTTTAACATCGTTTTAAGTTAACAATGATTTGCTGTATATGCATGTGATAGGACTATGCTTTTGCCTTTCTAAGGCAGACCTTCTGACATTGATTGAATCAATTCTTGCCTAACTAAATCTGAGAGAAGAAGAAACATGCTTAAACTTCTGATTATTCCAATCTGCCAGTAACTGCAGGAAGGATTTATTGCACATTTTCAATAAATGAGGAGTAATCCAAACAGTAAAATGTCAGAAACCCAAATAGCAGTGAATGACCTGGAGTTAATTGTGTAGTAACTTTGAATATTCTGTACTTGAATAAGAATTTTCAGTAGAATTGTTGATTATATTTGGAGATGTCAAGAGCAAAATAAAGTAATCTTAGTTATAAGTTTAGCTTCACAGAAATAATTTGTTACCTTTCAATATGTTTAAGTATCATGTGATTTATTTTTTGCTCATCTCAAATTTTTGCAGTGATTTAAAGACCTGTTAGAATCCTTTTCTCTGTTCTTCATCACTACATTGTCCAATTGGAAGAAATCTTAATCCAGTTTAGGAAAATCTGTTTGTGCCACAGTTATACCGCTGCTTAGATTTGTATCATTCCTAAATGATTAAATAACATTGAAATATGTTTTCTTTTTCAACTTAAATTCAGACTATATGCCTCACCACCCTGTGGCTTTCTTTTTTAAAATCAGATTCACATTAAGTAGGCATGAACAGTTTTACCTAGTCCAATTTCCCAGCAGAATATCACAAGCTACAATTCATCTGATGACAATTGATTAATTAGCTAAGGGTTGACTTGTAGACAGAAAAGTAATAAGGTCAATTCAGATTAAATTAAGGCAATTTAAAATGAATTCAACCATCAATATCATCAGAACTGAACATCACTAAGACCAAGAATCCTTGGTGCCACATCTACCATGAGTCATGGAGACAATGTGTTACTTTGATAAAGTTTCAAGCAAAGAAAGGCCTTGCAGACTATAAACAGCATCTACAACAGCACCTCCTTCCTTGTAAACTCCCCATTTCGGATCACAATATCGATACTTGTAAACCTTTGGCTTTAGCAATGGATATCATCAAAATTATGAATGAAGCTCAACGTGTTGGTGCCACTCAGTCAGGAACACAATATTATTCCTATTTTAGTAATTTAGAGATCTATTCTATCACAATGGCATCTTGTTTGTTGGTTGCTCTCGCGCCCTCAGAGATTCAGAAAGGTGGCATGCTCAGGTACCAATGAAGGACTTGAAGGTATAATTATCAAATGACACATTTCCTGAAATATCAAAGAAGCTAACCATTTGATGAAATGTTAAATCAAGATCCAGTTGGTCAGTTCATGGGTGTGCTAAAGCTGATCATAAGAAGGCCATTCAGTCTATCGAGTCTACTCTGCCATTCAATGAGAGAAATGTTTTTGAATTAACTTGTTCCGATATGTTACGACACAGATTTAGAACAGATAGGATGTGAACCTAGGCCTCCTAGGCCAAAGGCATGGATGGTACCATTGCACCACCCAGAGGGTGCATTGAGTCATATGAAAAGCAAAATGGAATTTTATCTGTGTCATTCCCAATTGTCCCTCTACAATAAAAATCCACCATATAAAACATATTAATTGATTATTCTTTTAGTCCTGATTCTGGGATCTTGTCATGCACAGATTTATTGCAAAATTTGTTTTGCTTATTAACATAAGCTACATTTTGAACTTAAGCAATTGTCAATGCAGTGCTTTCGGAAACCCTACTACACCAACGCTAGTCTTGTGAAAGAGTTCTGTTTCTAAATGTATCAGCAGACACTTCACTCTGAATATTTGCTCCCAAGTTAGGCGCTTCGAGCCAGGACAGTCCTCAGCTCTTGGAAACCTGATGATGAGAAAGTGCCCCAGAACTTTGCGTTTTGATTCTGGTGTGCTGGGATCTCAGGCAGGTGACTCCAGAAGCAGAGCAGAGGCTTCTGGTGCTAACGTGAACTGGGCACAAGGTGCACCGAGATTTTTAAAGAGGCAAAAAATCAAAACCAGCCCTTAACATTCACATTGTCCATACACTCCTCCTGCCACCTCATGCCCTTCTTTCACCCCCATGACATCTCATGCTCTCCATGCCAATTCACTTCCCTTTACCCAATCCCTTGACTAATTGTAGCCCAATGCCAATCTAGTGCCAATGTTTGCTAACCTAAGATCCCAGCCATTCCTTGCCCTACATCCACCTTGCCAACTGACTCTTAGAGCTGGAAAAAAAAAAATCCTCCAGTTGCTGCGTGTCCGTCTCCCTCTCTGTAATACATATCTCCCTCTGGGGCAATAAAATTGCTTCTGAAGGTCAAATGCCCACAATTGACTCAAACAAATTCAGTGGCCTATCTTAACTTGATATACTCTCCAATAGACAAAGAAGGACATGGATAATTGGAGTGGGAGTAGGCCATTCAACCCTTCAAGCCTGCTCTGATAAACACTCTGAAAGTTCTAAACTGGGTAAGAGCCGCAGTACAATGCTGTTACAAACAGCGTCATGTTTAGTGTTTGGAACCTAACACATGAATCTTTGTGTGTGGACCTGGTGTGTTGGCATCAAGCTTGGGAGGAAATTGCAATTTGCCGTAGGGCTGAGTATAACAGAGCCAACTCCACGCCTTCACCCCCAAGCTGGCTGAGAAATGGAATAGGCAGAATCTTGTCTGGATTATAGCAGTATGGAAAATAACAAAAAACGTGGGAAAATACTGTGTGATTAAAAAAAAACCTGATTCTTGATGTTGAGAAAAAGTTTTCTGATTTTCATCTTAAAATTTCAATGGCAAAGGCAGAATTTTCTTTCAATTCATCTGCATCTCATTAATACACCAACTCAGCCCATCTATTTGTAGCTCAGGATCCTCCCTCCTCTCCCGAGAAACTAGACAATCACAATTCCCAAATGGAAAGTCTCAGGGCCATTATTATGAAATCCATTCATCAACATCTCATTGCACACTCCATGGACAGCACTGTCCTCCACTCTTTATCCATCAAAATGCAAATCAACAAACTACCAGCCTCATCACAGTATCATCCTAGACCAATTTAGAATCCACCTCAACCTGTCAGGCTAAGGGAGCTTTGGAACTCGGGGAGATCTTTAGCTTGCTTGCTCCTGCCAGATCTGTCTGCACACAGGGACACACAATTATCTCCTGCATCAACACAGGGTGTACCTTATGGCTCTTAGCTTCTTCTGCCTCTATGGATTGCCCAGTGGGCAGGAAGGGTTAGTGATTGTGGAGGATGAAGCGATCAGTGCCACTGAGTGAAGAGGTTTGCACTAGTGAGGTTGGTCCATGAGCATTGGTGAGGTGTGTGTGCACTTACATCGAGAATGAGGGAGCAGGAAGTAGATGGCTGTCACCCTTGTGGAATGGAGAAGACCATTGGCCCTTTCTTCCTGCACTGCTGGATGTTCTGTGTAACCCCAGAGACTGCAATGATGCAGGGTGTCGTGTTTGAGGCTTCAGCCTCCTCTGGTTGTCCGCTGGATACAGGGTGGCCCTCCTTCTGACCATCCAGTGGATCCAAATCTGGAAGCTTCTGTTTCTGAGACATTCAGTTTTGGAAGAATGCACTGTGAGGAGCAGTTCTGGGTTTACTGTGTCTGAAATGGTGTGCAGCTGGATTTAAACATGGCACTCGCGCTTGTAGGACAGAACGTCCCAGTGGCAGTGGGAAACTGGCCTCTCCAGCTGCACAATTGCACAAAACAGTCATCAAAGATGCCAGTGGCATAATTAATAAGATGAGAAATATAGGTTGGCATGGGAAAACTCACCGTGAGCCATGTCAGGACACCCACCAAGGAACTCTCCAAAAATAACACACAGCCTAAAACGCAGCCTCATGTTCAATCAAACCAAATGTGTGGACACTAATAGAGCAGGATGGTAGTATCATCCATACAGAAAGCTGGGATGCTGCTTCAGAACCTGATGCAGGACGAAACACAACTGAATCTCCTAAAGATCATCTCAACATTATTATTTTAGGCATGTACACAAAATTAAATGTCAGACAAGATTAATGGAAATATTGGAACATTTCAATAAATCTGCTTTCTATTCTCTGATGAAATGATGGAGCTCTTGTAATACACTCCGGAGAGACATCTGGTTTCCATCAAAAAACCCAGACCATCTGCTGTGGCAGTGCAGATTATAATACTCTATTCCATACACATAACAATAACGTACACACGCCAACAAAACACTCAGTGCATATTTCACTGTTCCTCATCAACTTCTTTGTCTTTTGGGCACTTTCTCAGTATCAAAGCTGAGTGCTTCCACTGCATTTCAATGGGCTCTGAGATGGTTGACAATCTCAAGGAGTGATCTGCTGATTCTGCTAAGTGCAGGGCAGGTGACAGTTGAAGTTTTGCATAGGTGGGTTGTTACATGGGTTTGTGCTTTCCCTCTGACAGCCTATCATTTCCTCATTCCTCTCAGCTCCAGTCATTAAAACCCAAACAACCTGTTCACCCTTTCCTCATAAGGCTAATCAGGAGAGTTAAGTAACCCTTCCCTGAACTGCACCTAATGCAATTATATCCTTCTCCAAATGGAACTGAAATTATACACAGAACCTGAGGTCTGGTCTTAATGAATCCTAAGTGCTTCAAGTGTATGCTATCTTAGAATTGCTGGAAATGCACCTACTTCAATGTGAGAGAGTAAGTACCAGATTTCTTTGGGATCTCCTCACTCCATCTTAACCTGCCCTTCACCAATCCCCACTTGGATGTTGTGCAGAGGTATCGCCTTGCTCCCAGAAATAAAACTGATGCTCATCAGTCAAATGGCTCATTAAATGGTTTATGAATAATCATCTTTTATAATATAATGTTTCCCTTTCCTGGAATTCACATTACTGTAGACAAGAACTTCAGCACAAAAACTTCAACTGATTTTTAAGAATCTTTTAAATCATTGAGGTTTTTAGGCAGACAAGATCTTTGAAATTCCAGAAATTAGTTATTGGACATCCTTGATTTATTATCAGAATTTTCAAATATAAGAATAAATGGTTCTCCAGGAACAAACTCAGCTCAGTATTTCATGTGAAAGATCGTTGTCTCAGGAGGAAGCTGAATGCTAAACTGTAACATTGGCTTGAGATTGTTGGTACTAGAATCTATTGTTGTATGCTCCTGGTGATTTCAAAGAATGCACCAAGATATCTCAAAGTTTGGGTCACGACTGGAATTTTGGGGTTGCAGTCTTTGGGACATGATCGTCATGGAGCTTTGACCAAGTGAACAATTGCGAGGATTCTTTAAATCCTCACTATCTTAATCAAACATGTGGATATAACCTAAATGACTCACCCACAAGACTCAATGGCTCCTGGAGCAGGACAAAGAATGGGCCTTATATGTTTCTAAAAGAAAACCATGAAATCTCCTCAAAACGGTTTCCTTTCTGCACCCTGTGCTGTTACTGGTCTCACCAAGCGTTCACGACAATGACAATTTTCCTTCCTTGAAACAGGATGCTGGTGGGAAAATGCTCGAGAGCCTCGAGAAAAAAAATGATAAGAGGCAAAATAAATGTTTTGGCACACTGAAGAGATGCAACAAAATTGCTTAGAGCACTCTGTGGAAAGCAACAATCAATGTTTATAATCCATTTGTAAAAGCATACATAAAATTAACACGCAGAGAGAGAAAAAAAAACATTTATTGTGGCATTACCATTTCTCATAGGAGGCTTAATTTGAGCGTAATTATATTGTGTCCTGCAGCCTGTTAGTGCAGAACTGGGTGTGATCAACATTTTGATTTGACTAAAAAGCTTCTCCAAATTGCTCACTAATATGTTATATGTTCTCTAAGGTAAATTATCCAGAAAAGAAGCTCTTCCACTGTCTCTAAATTATCAGTCTGACTGTCTGATATCTTGTACTGGAGATGCAGAAATTTCGTTTGAATTAAAATTGGGAAAACAGCATCATTATTTTTAGTCCCCACTCCAAATTTCTGTTCTTCAACCAACTCTATTTGTCTTTAAACAACTCTGTTTACAAACTTGCTGTTAGATTTGATTTCTTGATGAACATCTAATCTCAGTGTTATGCCACGGTGAAGATTACCAATTACCACTAATACAACGTAGCCCTCATTCAGACCTTTGTGACCTCTACGTTAAAGCAAAACACTATTGGCAGGTCTCCTACATTCTATACACCCCCACCCCCCCAGCCAATCAGTTTCAGGCCATCCAAACCTCTGCTGTTTGTGTATGAGCTCACATCCAGCCCTTTCCTCTGTCATTCCTCTACTCACTGACCTATATTAGCTCCCGGACAAAGTCAGGCAAGGTTTTGATTTTGGAATTTATATTCTTGTTTTCAAATTCCTCGCTGGCCTCACACTTCCACATAATGGCCGGTTTTAATATATATCTTGCAGCAAATGTATGATGTACATGTTTGTTATATTATCACTTTATCATGGCACTTGCCCTGAAGGCATCAAGCTCTCAGTTACCATCCTCTTTATCCTCTTGCAGCATGACATGCTGAGAGAATAGTACTACAAGACATCTCAATTGTTAGCTTGAGCCTGGCACAAAACTGCCTGTGATTGTAAATACCAGGCGTTGGTATAACATTAATTCAATTCTTCAGTACTATGTGATCCCATGCCTCATGTTTATGTCATCACAGTTAACACAGAATCACATCACATCAGGAGCTTTGGGACAAAGAGGCTAAAAGAGCGAAATTTTGAGACCAAGATTAAAACAATGAGACATTGAGTACAAAGAGATTAAAAGAGGTTCCATGAAAGCAAAAAGAATTCAAACATTGCCATCAGGGGAAAATTGAGAGTTGATTGACTGATAAGTAATGTTATTTAGGAATTTAGTCTAAACAATTATTTTTAATGTATTGATAACTAGTGACAGGTGAGTCTTAGATCTCTTTGTTTAACGTGAGATTTAATGATACTAATGAGGTTTATTAAGTGTTTGAGGAGTAGATAGATGGATTTTTAATTAGTACCACGTTGAAGGGTTATGGAGTTGAGGCCAAAATGAGATCAGGCAAGATGGTATTGAATAACAGAGCAGGCTCAAAGGACTGAATGGCCTCCCCCTGCTCCTAGTTCTTATGTTCTTATGAGAGTAATAAATATTAATAAGGCTGTTCAGAGTTTATCATTGATAGTGAGGTTTATTAGTGTTGTTATTAGTCAGTAGGGAGAGAAGTGGCACGGTTGCTCCCAGCTCTGAAATGCACATCATGATTAATGTGTTTCAGGTTCCTGTGTCCGGGATAACTATTTGTAATGGAGTATCTTTGGATTGCAGCAGCTTGAGCTCCAGG
The DNA here is from genome assembly GCF_021869965.1 of Rhincodon typus. Lineage (NCBI taxonomy): Eukaryota > Metazoa > Chordata > Chondrichthyes > Orectolobiformes > Rhincodontidae > Rhincodon > Rhincodon typus. Next base: position 149,694,716 of record NC_063333.1, on the reverse strand, counting down.
TTTCAGTTTGAGCAGCAGCTGGATACATCCATGAGGTTGAGAGCTTTGTGGATAACACATTTCAGGGATGTGGTCATCCCATAGTTAATGAGTATGCAGGGAGAGTGGGAATAGGTGACCCCCACTATACAGTCTGTTAGAAACAACTGGAGTCGGGCCGAAGGGTGACATTCTTCAACCAACGTTGTTCCCTGAATAGAATCATTGAAGATAGGAGCAGGAGTAGGCCATTCAGCATTCCCTCTCTCTGGACCATCTCTACCAGCCCCTCGAACAAGGAGGACCATTTACAGACCTAAGAGGATGTACAGTCAACACCTTCCTCCACCTCCATCCATCCACACAGAGACAATCACCTTGGTCGCTAATTGACAGAGAGCAGGCTTGGGGTCACACTTGGATCAACACAGCTCGGACATAGGTCCACACATAGAGGAGGAAGGAATAGCTGAGGACTCTGACGATTGGAGACCTATGGGAGAATGAGCCTCTGTTGGGCCCAGTATAAATGAGCAAGTCATTAATGAGCTGATGGAGATGCAGAGACGAACAGGATAACATTTGACCGAGGTGTCAGAGATCATTTTATCTCCAACATGTGAGCTTATGGCTGCCTCCATTGACTGGGTGGTGGCCCTTGTGAAGAGGACACTGGGTATCTGCCAGGTTTCCACGTGGACCTTCACTCCATCACTCAAGCATGGATACAGCCGTTCATTGGTTTGATGAGAGGCATTGACCTTTCTCCAGGTGCCTCAACCCTCAAGTATGGGGGTGTGGTCCCATTAGGCACTGACAGCTGCCTCTGCTGTAGCATCACCCCTCTGCCAAGGACCCAATGCCTATTTCAAGTCAGGCAAAGGAGACTGCATTTGCACCATCTCAGGGGATCCCTGCAGGACAGAGCCCTTGAGGCATTGGACCACAGAGGGCACTCAGCAAGGTCACCTCAGGAAACTTGAAAAGCAGTTGGCAGATCTCCTCAAGCTCAGCTGCAACTGCCAAAGAGGCACCAGGATGTAGTGGCAGGAAAAGAAAGCTTAAACAACAGTGAAGTCTTTTTGAGAGCACAGCTCTAAATCTTCTGCATAAACTGACAGTTGTCACAGGATCTGTACTTTCTTTGACAGTCCTGTTGTGGAGGCTTTGAGTATTTAGTTTTTCCCTGTAGTTTACCATGAGTGCCACTGATCAGCAAACACACTCACAATCATGTGCAGCCGTGCAGAGTGTCAAGGCTGTCATTATCTGTTATCCTTTGGGAGGATCATTACCCCAAGGAAGCAGGAACTCAGGCTAAATGTTTGCATTTCAAGAACCAACCAGCCTAGATTCGTCCTCATGCATCTCTGCAATAGATGAAAGCCTCTTACAAACTGAGACATATAAATACAGCTCCCGTATCATCCTGCATCTCATAGTGTTGCACTGGCTAGGAACATTAAACAACAGATTATTGTTGCTAAGAGAAGAATTAACTTCTTGTTAATCACAAAAAAATTATTTTAACATCAAATCTAGGAGCTGGAGTAGGCTATCAAGCCCACTCAGCCATTCAACATGATCTTGTTGAATCTTGATCTCAGAACAGGAACACCTCTGCACCATAATTGCCTCAATGTTCTGGTTGTCAAAATATTTTCAAGTAATGCCCCTCACCCTTAAATTTAGCGGCTATCAGGTTCTCTTGGTTCTGCAGCCTTACCTCAGCTTTGGCCTGGCTTCTTCAATATCCTCATTATCAAGTTTGGCTCCCTCAGCATCACCAGCAGACTCCCCTTTTTCCTTGCCTGGTCCATCTCTCTCTCTGTGACATTCTTATCCATCGTTGAACGAGGGATTGTGCAGGCTACCACAAACATTCATTGTAGTTGACAGGGTGCTATCACCTATGCTTATAAGACCATAAGACATAGGAGCAAAAATTAGGCCATTCAGCCCATCGAGTCTGCTCCGCCATTCAATCATGGCTGATAAGTTCCTCCATCCCATTCTCCTGCTTTCTCCCCATAACCCTTGATCCCCTTGATAATCAAGAACCTATCTATCTCAGTCTTAAATGTACTCAATCACCTGGCCTCCACAGCCTTCTGTGGCAGTGATTTCCATAGATTCACCACTCTCTGGCTGAAGAAGTTTCTCCTTATCTCCGTTCTAAAAGGTCTTCCCTTTACTGTAAGGCTGTGCCCTCGGGTCCTAGTTTCTCCTACCAATAGAAGCATCTTCCCAACATCCACTCTGTCCATGCCATTCAGTATTCTGCAAGTTTCAATTAGATCCCCCCTCATCCTTCTAAACTCCAATGAGTATAGTCCCAAAGTCCTCAAACGTTCCTCATATGTTAAGCTTTCCATTCCTGGGACCATTCTCGTGAACGTCCTCTGAACCCGCTCCAGGGCTAGTACATCCTTCCTGAGATATGGGGTCCAAACTACACACAATACTCCAAATGTGGCCTGACCAGAGCCTTATAAAGCCTCAGTAGTACATCTCTCTTTTATATTCAAGTCCTCTCAAAATAAATGCCAACATTGCATTTGCCTTCCTGACTACTGACACAACCTGCAAGTTTACCTTGAGAGAATCCTGGACTAGAACTCCCAAGCCTCTTTGCACTTCAGACTTCTGAATTTTTACCCCATTTAGAAAATAGTCCACACTTTTATTCTTCTTACCAAAGTGCATGACATCATACTTTCCCACGTTGTACTCCATCTGCCACTTCTTTGCCCACTCTCCTAACCTGTCCAAATCCTTCTGCAGCCTCCCCACCTCCTCAATACTACCTGTCCCTTCACCTTTCTTTGTATCATCTGCAAACTTAGCCAGAATACCCACAGTTCCTTCATCTAGAGCATTAATGTATAAAATGAAAAGTTGTGGACCCAACACTGACCCTTGTGGAACACTATCTGTCACCGGCTGCAATCCTGAGAAAGACCCCTTTATCCCCACTCTGTGCTTTCTGCCAGACAGCCAATCTTCTATCCATGCTAGCACCTGGCCTCTAACACCGTGGGCCCTTATCTTAATCAGCAGTCTCCTGTGCGGCACCTTGTCAGAGGCCTTCTTGAAGTCCGGGTAGATAACATCCATTGGCTCTCCTTGGTCTACCCTGCTTGTTACTTTCTTAAAGAATTCTAGCTAATTTGTCAGGCATGACCTCCCCTTGATGAAACCATGCTGACTTTGCCCAAATTTACCACATAATTCCAAATATTCAGTAATCTCATCCTTTACAATGGACTCCAAAATCTTATCCACGACTGAGGTTAGGCTAATCAGCCTGTAATTTTCTGTCTTTTGTCTTACTCCCTTTTTAAACAGGAGAGTCACGTTAGCAATTTTCCAGTCCTCTGGGACCCTCCCTGACTCTAGCGATTCCTGAAAGATCACCACTAACGCTTCCACCATCTCTTCAGCTATCTCCTTTAGAACTCTGTGGGGAAGTCCATCTGGTCCTGGTTATTTATCCACCTTCAGGCCAATCAGTTTTACTAGCACTTTTCCCTTGGTGATGGCCACCATACTCAGCTCTGCCCCCTGAATCTCTTGAATTTTTGGGAGATTACTCGTGTCTTCCACCATGAAGACTGACGAGAAATAATTATTCAGTTTCTCAGCCATTTCCTTGTTCCCCACTACTATCCCTCCACCATCATTTTCCAGTGATCCAATGTCCACTTTTGCCTCTCTTTTGCCCTTTATATATCTAAAGAAACTCTTACAGTCTACACTTATATTACTGGCTAGCTTACCCTCACGTTTAATCTTTTCCCTCCTTATTTGTTTTTTTGTTATCCTCTGGTTTCCCACTGCCCTTCGCCACATTATATGCTTTCTTTTTTGCTTTTATACTATACCTGACTTCCCTAGTCAGCCATGGTTGCCTCATCCTCCCTGTACCATGCTTCTTTTTCCTAGGGATGAACTTTTGCTGTGTCTCCTGAATTACTCCCAGAAACTCCTGCCATTGCTGTTCCACTGTCTTTCCTGCTCGGCTCGTCTTCCAGTCAATTCTGCCCAGCCCCTCCCTCATACCTCTGTAGTCACCTTTACTCAGCTGTAATACTGTTACCTCTGATTCTATCTTCTCCCTCTCAAATTGCAGAGTAAATTCAATCATATTAAAAGAACATAAGAACTAGGGGCAGGAGTAGGCCATTCCACACCTCGAGCCTGCCCCGCCATTTAATAAAATCGTGGCTGATCTTTTTGAGACTCAGCTCCACTTACCTGCCCACTCACCATAACCCTTAATTCCTTTACTGTTCAAAAATTTATCTAGCCTTGCCTTAAACACATTCAGCGAGGTAGCTTCAACCGCTTCACTGGGCAGGGAATTCCACAGATTCACAACCCTTTGGGTGAAGAAGTTCCTCCTGACCTCAGTCCTACATCTGCTTCCCTTAATTTTGAGGCTATGCCCTCTAGTCCTAGTTTCACCTGCTAGCGGAAACAACCTCCCTGCCTCCACCTTATCTATTCCCTTCATAATCTTATATGTTTCTATAAGCTCTCCCCTCATTCTTCTGAATTCCAATGAGTATAATCCCAGTCTACTCAGTCTGTCCTCATAATCCAACCCTCTCAACTCTGGAATCAACTGAGTGAATCTCCTCTGCACCCCCTCCAGTGCTAGTATATCTCTTCTCAAGTAAGGAGACCAAAACTGCACACAGTACTCCAGGTGTGGCCTCACCAGGACCCTATACAGCTGCAGCATAGCCGCCCTGTTTTTAAACTCCATCCCTCCAGCAATGGCAGACAAAATTCCATTTGCCTTTTTAATTACCTGCTGCACCTGCAATCCTACTTTAAGCGATTCATGAACAAGGACACCCAAGTCCCTCTGCACAGCAGCGTGCTGCAATTTTTTACCATTTAAAATGTAGTCCATTTTGCTGTTATTCCTACCAAAATGGATGACCTCACACTTATCAACATTGCACTCCATCTGCCAGGCCTCTGCCCACTCACTTAGACTATCTATATCCCTCTGCAGACTTTCAGTGTCTTCTGCACACTTTGCTCTACATTATGATCACTGCCTCCTAAGGGTTCCTTCACCTTAAGCTCCCTTATCAAGTCTGCCTCATTGCACAACACTAAATCCAGTATTGCCTGTTCCCTTGTGGGCTCCACCACGAGCTGCTCCAAAAAGCCATCTCGTAGACATTTCACAAGCTCCTTTTCTTGCAATCCACTACCAACATGATTTCCCAGTCTACCTGCTTATTGAAATCCTCCATGATCACTGTGTTTCTGCCCTTGCCCCTTCCCATCATTCCCAACAGCATGATTGGGTCTCCCTTGTCCTCACTTTTCATCCCACCAGGCTCCACATTCAAAGAATCATTTTCTGCCATTTCAGACAACTCCAGCAGAATGCCACCAGCAAACACATCTACCGCCCACCCCCACTATCTGCATTTCGTAAGGGATCATTCCCTCTGGGACACCCTAGTCCAATCATCGAACACCAGCCCCCTTCCCATGGCACCTTCCCATGTAATTGCAGAAGGTGCAACCCTGCTCACCATCGAAGAGCCTAAACAGTCCTTCCAGGTGAAGCAGCATTTCACCTGTACCTCCTCCAATCTTGTGTATTGTATTCACTGCACCCAATGTGGCCTACTCTACATTGGAGAAACCAAACACAGACTGGTGACCGCTTTGCAGAACACCTCCGGTCTGTGTGCAAGCAGGACCCCTATCTTCCTGGAGCTGGTCATTTTAACACAGCGTCCTACTCGCATGCCCAATTGTCGGTCCTCAGCATGCTGCAGTGCTCCAGTGAATCACAGCACAAATGGAGGAACAGCATCTCATCTTCAGGCTAAGCATTTTACAGCCTTTAGGGCTCAATATTGATTTCAACACCTGCAAATTGTGAATCCATCCCTTCCCTTCCTTTAGCTTTGCTCATTACATTCTCTGTCACTATTTCCTCTCTCCCCTCCTCCCACCCCAGTGGGACTGTCGGCTCTTTTCAGTCTGGCAGTTCGACACACCATTGTTCTGCCTTTCTACGCTCTGATCACTTAATCTGAACTATCATCAACCTTTCTCCCCAGCAAACCAACTCCCCTCTCCACCATAGTATAAATGCTGCCCCCTCCACACTTCACTTCAGCTCTGATGAAGAGTCATCTAGACTCAAAATGTTAGATTGCCCTCTGTCCCGTAATGCTGCCTGACCCGCTGTGTTCTCCTGATTTTTTGTTTTCAGAACAGATTTCAGCCTCTGCAGTAATTTGCTCCTACTATTCTGGAAACCCTGTTCTGCAATTACTGGAGTGCTGTCCCTGAATCGCTCAGGTAATGGAAGCACATTTTCAGAAGACCAATAGTATGCAATGTAGGCCTGGGTGAATGCATATACAGCATTGTAATATTGTTCAGTTTCAGGCTGAGTGTATTACACAGACTCATTAACCATGCCTTATGGAGTATTCCTTATTGTCCCATGTCAATGTTGGAGATGATGTGAAGGAGTGAACATTCAAAGAATCTGAGGTTTGTGCTAAATGTCATCAATAGGACTGCTTGTCCGTGGATAGTGGGCTCACACATGCAGGAACTGTACCCTGTGGTCAGGAATACGCTGGACATTGAGAGAATGAAATCCATTTTTGTTCAGTCCGTGGCCCCTTGCACCCCACGAAACCCAGCGATGGCTGAAGGGAGATAGTAGGAACTGCAGATGCTGGAGAATCCGAGACAACAAGGTGCAGGGCTAGATGAACACAGCAGGCCAAGCAGCATCATAGGAGCAGAGAGGCTGACGTTTCGGGCCTAGACCCTTCATCAGAAAAGGGGGAGGGGAAGGGGGTTTTGAAATAAATAGGGAGAGAGTGGGAGGCGGATAGAAGAGGGATAGAGGAGAGGATAGGTGGAGAGGAAACAAACAGGTCGAAGAGGCGGGGATGGGGCCAGGAAAGGTGAGTGTAGGTAGGGAGTTAGGAAGGGGATAGGTCAGTCCAGGGAGGACGGACAGGTCAAGGGGGCGGGATGAGGTTGGTCGGTAGGAGATGGAGGTGCGGCTTGAGGTGGGAGGAGGGGATAGGTGGGAGGAAGAACAGGTTAGGGAGGCAGGGACGAGCTGGACTGGTTTTGGGATGCGGTAGGGGGAGGGGAGATTTTGAAACTTGTGAAATCCACATTGATACCATTGGGCTGCAGGGTTCCCAAGCGGAATATGAGTTGCTGTTCCTGCAACCTTCGGGTGGCATCATTGTGGCACTGCAGGAGGCCCAGGATGGACATGTCGTCTGAGGAATGGGAGGGGGAGTTGAAATGGTTCGCGACTGGGAGGTGCAGTTGTTTGTTGCGAACCGAGCGTAAGTGTTCTGCAAAGCGGTCCCCGAGTCTCCGCTTGGTTTCCCCGATGTAGAGGAAGCCACACCGGGTACAGCGGATGCAGTATACCACATTGGCAGATGTGCAGGTGAACATCTGCTTGATGTGGAAAGTCTTCTTGGGGCCTGGGATGGGGGTGAGGGAGGAGGTATGGGGGCAGGTGTAGCACTTCCTGCGGTTGCAGGGAAAAGTGCCGGGTGTGGTGGAGCTGGAGGGGAGTGTGGAGCGGACAAGGGAGTCACGGAGAGAGTTGTCCCTCCGGAAAGCAGATAAAGGTGGGGAGGGAAAGATGTCTTTGGTGGTGGGGTCGGATTGCAGATGGCGGAAGTGTCGGAGGATGATGCGTTGGATCCGGAGGTTGGTGGGGTGGTACGTGAGGACGAGGGGGATTCTTTTTTGGTTCTTATTGCGTGGACGGGGTGTGAGGGATGAGGTGCGGGAGATGTGGGAGACACGGTTGAGGGCGTTCTCGACCACCGAGGAGGGGAAGTTACGGTCCTTGAAAAACGAGGACAACTGAGATGTACGGGAGTGGAATGCCTCATCCTGGGAGCAGATGCGGCGGAGGCGAAGGAATTGGGAATAGGGGATAGCATTTTTGCAGGAAGGTGGGTGGGAGGAGGAGTATTCTAGGTAGCTGTGGGAGTCGGTGGGCTTGAAATGAATATCAGTTTCGAGGTGGTTGCCCGATATGGAGACAGAGAGGTCCAGGAAGGGGAGAGAGGTGTTAGAGATGGTCCAGGTAAATTTAAGGTTGGGGTGGAAGGTGTTAGTGAAGTGTATGAACTGTTCGAGCTCCTCGTGGGAGCACGAGGCGGCACCGATACAGTCATCAATGTAACGGAGGAAGAGGTGGGGTTTGGTTCTCTGTGTCCGTGCTGAACTGAACAAACTATCATCTTGTCCTGTGAAGGGAATCAATGAACTCGCAAAAGCTGCAGGTGAGGATTGAAAACTGGTGGTGAAAAAGATCAATATTACTGTGATCTTCAGTGGCACAGGCTCAGCAGGTACCACCCAAACTGTGAATCTGCAATCTGACTGAAGGAGGAGGAGGATGTAGGTGATAAATTGTCAAGTCATGCAAAGACATGTCTGGCATTGCCTTTCACTCATCTGCAGGAGCTGTAATGACTTCAGTAGAGCTTCCTCCATCCAGTTCTTGAAGACATGGAAGACCCTGGTTCCTCTCCTCGTGTGCTGCTTGTTCACCTACAGCCTCATGCCTCACCCTATCTACTTGTGTGGTCACTATCAGGTCTAAGACATAGATCCCTCTGTACATCAGCATTTTCTGCATTTTTGTTATGATTTCAGATTTCTAGCACCTGCAGAATATTTTGCGTTTAGACACAGATTTAATTCTGCTCCAGAGAGTGAAAGGTTGTGATTAGTTGTCATTTGGTGAATGCTAACTGAATACACATAAGTGAAATGAAAAGAATCTGAAATTGAATGCAACAAAACAGCAATGATGCACTGACACTAATTATAGGCAATATGATACTTTAGATTTTCGTTTGGCAATGCAGAAGAAAATAATTTTAAAAATACATTTCTGGATTAAACTCAACTAAGTTTTGTCCCTGTGTGGAATTGAGCATTTGGTTTGAGAGCTGGGAGAAAATATTTTAGCAGCATTTCTAAACCTACACTTGAATTGAAAAATGCTACAAACATGAATTCACCCTGCATTGTCAGTTTTACCTTGTGGGTTTTTCTTTGCTTCTGTTGAAAAGTGCATCAGGACAGGTGGAGTCACTTTAGAGCAAGCTTCACATACACAGGATATTGTCTGATAGTGTGGGACACAATGCCAAGTGTGTTCATCACACTAAGAAATGGTCTCCTATCAGGCAGATGTTGCCATGTGGGAATAGCAAGTTTGGAAAACAAAGAAGCTAAGTTTTGAAAAGAAGGATTGATTTAAACAGACACAGGAGAGATGTAACCTATAGAACATTAGAAAATCTCAGCACACCAAGCGAGAGATTTTTATCTCTCCAGCTGTTCTTAAGTTGCAGCAGTGAATAAATAACACCATAAATTGATAAAGTGAGAAGTTGGAAGCAATGATTAGAGATGATTTATCACAGGGACTGTGAACATAATAAAATCAGGACAGCATCATTTCTATCTTGCACTATTTAATTTCTATGAGAGTTTAGCTTTGTTCTTTTTTAAAGTGGTGTTATGACTTATGATTTGGTTCATTAGGCCAGCATTTTGATTGGTACAGATTGTGACCAACCTGTCAATAACCTCTGACCTTCATTCTAATACACTTCAGGATAGCGGTTTCTGGTGGAGCGCCCATTATTCCAAACATCACTCAAGATGTGAGATAGTCAAGGCAAGTGACGGAGATGTGTGGCTGTAATTGACATCGAGCTGTAAGACTTTCCATGCCATCAACCACACCCCATCATCCAACTGTCTCACTTTATAAAATGGCCAAAAATATCTACCATCCTTTAAAATTTCTCTAATAATGGCCTAAACTCAGATTTTCAAGTTAGCTGACCAGATACATCAAAAAATTCACAACAATTGGGTTCCTGAAGCATAAAGTACAGTCCCTTCCAACTCTCCACCCATAGAAATCACAAACATAGGAAATAGCAGCAGGAATAGGCTACTCAGCCTCTCAAAACTGCTCTGCCATTCAATAAGATCAAGGCCAATCTGAAAACACCACATTCCCATTTACCCCTGTTAATCTCTCATACCCACTACCTTAAAAATGTTCAAAGATTCTGCTTCCACTATCCTTTGACGAAGAGAGTTCAACCAGTTCAAGGCATGGATAGGGTAAATAGACAAGGTCTTTTCCCTGGGATGGGGAAGTCTAAAACCAGAGGGCATAGATTTAAGGTGAGAGGGGAAAGATTTAAAAGGGACCTGAGGGGCAACTATTTCACGCAGAGGGTGGTGCATGTATGGAATGAGTTGCCAGAGAAAGTGGTGGAGGCTGGTACCTTTACAACATTTAAAAGGCATCCGTATAGGTATATGAATAGGAAGGGTTTCGAGGAATATGGGTCAAATGCTGGCAAGTGGGACTAGATTAATTTAGGATATCTGGTCGGCATGGATGAGCTGGATCAAAGGCTCTGTTTCCCTGCTGCATAGCTCTATGACTCTATGACTCTATAAATCATGATCCACCATGAGAAAAAAAAATCCCCTCAACTCTCCTTTATTTTTAATCAGGGACTTCAGATTCTAGATTCTTCCACACCAGGCAGCATCCTATCCACATGCACACAGTCAAGATGCCTCTCAATCTTCCAAACTCCAACAGGTACAAGCCCAGTCTGTCCAACCTTTCCTCATAGGACACACTGCCCATTTCAGATATGAGTCTAAGAAACTAACTCTGAAGTACTTCTCATGCACTTACTTCCTTTCTTAAATAAAGAGACCAATGCTGTACACAGAACTCCAAATGTGCACCTGCCAATATCCTGTGCAATTAAAGCATAACTTCTCTATGATAAGCAATAAAATGTTGCCCAAGCTTTAGGTTTTGCATTGATCAGCTCTTTGCATTTTTTCACAAAATTACCAATTGAGAAGAAAACAAATTTTAAACTACATGAGAGAAGAACACAAGAAATAGGAGCAGGAGTCAGACATTCAGCCCTCAAGCCTGTTCCATAATTCGATAAATACATAACTGATCTGTCCCAGGCCTCTGCTCAACTTTCATGCCTGTTCCTCACAGCCCTCAATTCCATTGTTCAAGAATCCATCTACCTCCTCTTTCAATACTTTCAGAGACTGAGCCTCCACAAATTCACTACCCTCTAGGAGAAGAAATTCCTTCACAACTCGGTATTAAATGAGTGCCCCCTTATTCTGTCACTATGCTTCCAGTTCAATAGTCACCTACTAGTGAAAACATCTTCCTGATATCTGCCTTGTCAAGCTCACTCAGAATGTTACATGTTTCATTAACATCATCCCTCATGTTTCTAAACTCTCATGAATAAAGGATTAACCTGTTTAGTTGTTCTTGATAAGTCAACCCCATCATCTCAGGCATCAGCCTAATAAATCTCTTTTGAACAACGTCCAATGCCAACATTTTCTTTCTTAAATAGAGGGACCAAAACTTTTACACAGTACTCCAGGTGCAGTCTCACCAACACCCAATACAGTTTTGACAAGACTCCCCTATATTTAAGCACCAACCCCCTGGACAATAAAGGTCAACATTACTTTTACCTTCTTAATTACTTGCTGCAACTTCATGCTAATCTTTTATGTTTCATGCAGAAGAACACCCAGGTCTCTCAGTGCAGCAATTTCTTGGAGTCTCTCTCCATTTAAATAATAGTCTGCCTTTTGATTCATCTTACCAAAATGCATGACCTCAAATTTTCTTATGTTAAAATCCATCTGCCAATTTTGTTGACTCACTCAACCTCTTTCTGTAAACCCTTGCAGATTCCTCATCAAAACCTGCCCTCCCATCTATTTTTGTATCATCAGCAAATCTGGATATGTTGCACTCTGCCCCCTCCTCCAAGTCATTAATATAGACGCTAAATAATTGAGGGTCTAGGACTGATTTCTGTGGTACTCCACGAGCTACGTCTTTCCAACCTGATATATAAAAAAATTAATCCTGACACTCCGTCTCCTGTGTTTTAAACAATTTTCAATCTATGTTAAACTTTACCCCAATACTGTGAGTCCCAACATGTACATTAACCTTTTATATGTTATCTTATTTAATGTCATCTGGAAATCCAAATACACAGCATCTACCAGTTCCAATGAGCCAACTCTTCCTGCTTTATCCTCAACAAACTCCAAAATTTATCAAACATGATTTACCCTTCACAAATTATGTTCACTCCGATTATGTTAAGTTTTGCTGAATGTCTTGTGATTTTTTCTTTAATAATAGATTCTAGCATTTTCCAAATGACAGATGTTATGCTAACTGGCTAATGACATCCCTTCCGTCTTGAACAGGGGTATAAAATTGGTAATTTACCAACTTTCTGATACACTCCCAGAATCCTGTGAGTTCTGGAATATGTTGACCAATGCCTTCACTATCTATGGAGCCATTATCTTTAACACATTTAGATGCAGACCATCAGGTTCTGTCTGTTTTTAATCCCATTAATTTGTCAAATGTTTTGTCCCTCATGGTAAAGGATGTTACAAGATCTTCACTTCCATTTGGACCTTGCTTATCTGATATCTTTGGGATGTTTCTAGCCTTTTTAACTATAAAGACTGTTGTGAAATATTGGTTTAAACCTTCTGCCATTTCCCTGTTGTTGGTTATCATTTCCCCAGTTGCATCCTCCAAGGATCCCTCACTCACTTTATCTATTTCCTTTTATTTTATATACCCATGGAACTTTTCACTGTTTGTCATCAAATTTCTTTCCAATTTACTTTCAGAATCAATGTTCTCCCTCTTTATTAGCTTTTTAAAAATTCATCTGCTTCCTAAATCAATTCCAATCCTCTGGTCTACCAGTGGATTTTGATGTTTCATAAACATTAGTTTTTGTTTGGATATTCTCCTTGACCGTTTTTGTTAACCACAGGTCATTCACCCTTCTCATTGAGTCCTCTTTTTGAGAACATTTTCAGAATAAATGTTTGCTGAGCTTTAGAAAATATCTGCTACTGTTCATTTACTCACTTTTCCTTTCGTCTATTTTCCCAGCCTGTTTTAGATAACTCTTTATTCATGTCTCTGTAATTGATTTATTTCAGCAACAGACACTGGTTTGAGACCCAAGTTGCTCACCCTCAAATTGAATTTGAAATTTTATCATGTATGATCACTACCCTAAGAAAATCCTTCCATATCAATTCTCTTATTAATCGAACATTGTTACACATTACTAGATCTACAGTAACCTGTTCCTGGGTAGGTTCTGTAATGTACTGTAATGTGCACTCTACAAATTAATCTTCTGTATCACTCTTGCCTAGCTGATTTGTCCAGTCAATATGCAGTTAAAATCAGTCATGACAATTGTATTGCACTTCTTGCACACCTCTATTATTTCCAAATTCATACTTTGTCCAATAATGAAGGTAACTCTTTGGGCACCTATAGGCCTCATCCTCCCTGCCGTGACTTTTTTCCCTTGTTATTTATTATTAATACCCAATTGGGTCCCACATCATGGTCTATTTCACCTACACCATTATTCGCCACTACACTTACACTATCTTTTAACAAACATACCCACTTCTGAGAAAGGGTCACTGGACCCAAAAAGTTAACTCTGTTTTTTCCTTCACAGGTGCTGCCAGACCTGCTGAGCTTTTCCAGCAACTTTATTTTTGTTCCTGATTTACAGCATTCACAGCTCTTTCGGTTTTTATACCCACTTCCTTTCTGTTTTTGCCTATTTTTCTGGAACACTGACTACTCCTGAATATTGAATTCCTAGTCCCGGTCACCCTGCAGCCTAAAACTAACAAATTATTTTCATTTATTTCTACTTGTGCTGTCAGCTCATCTATCTTGTTCCAAATTCTCTCTACATTCAGATAAGGAACCTTAAGCTTTGACTTTATTTTACCATTGCTTATAATGTTTAATTCCTGCTGACCTCTTTGCCGCAAGCTTTGCAAGTCTCTTTATTCAGCAATACTCAAACTCTGCACTTTTAAACAATGACTTGATAACATTCTATTAACCGTGTAGTCAGAAATATGGCTCTAGGATTAAGCTCATTAGCCATACAAGGACCCATAAAATCCGTGCCCAATGACCCAGAATGTTTATCTGGGGACAATCATATCCATTAACAACAACGATAAACATTCTATTAGACTTCCCAAATAACCGCTCCACCTGCATTCTAACCTTTCACAATTTATGCATCAAAATCCCTCTACGTCTCTGAGCTCTGAAACCTGTCATCATTGAAGTCACATTTTTATGTTTGCTGATGAAACAACTTCTGTGAATAAATATGTATCTCAGCTTGGTTCTGAGAATTCTTGAAATCACTCTGACATATTCCTATTTTAAATCAATTCATCCTTGGACTCATTGGGAGAGCCACCATTTCTGAATAAATGATTTTAGTAGATAGTGTGAAAGAGGAGTCCTGATAACAGCAGCTTCAGTAGTATCAGTAGCTGTTGGCAGCACTATCCCCATCTGAGACCTAGGATTATGATGCAGGAAACTGAAAATTTTCACAGCCCTGTGTGGTTGTGGGGGAGGGATTGGAGGTGAGGTGGTTGGGTGGAAGAGGTAAAGTATGACAGGTCCCTGATGGATGCCACCTTCCTTGATTACGCACAGAGTGCTATTGGCAATGGTCACCCACCCCACCCACAATGCCACTGGCACATGACAGGTTTTATTGCATGACTTTCTGAGACTGAGGACGACCCATGTGCTGTCCATTCCATCCCTGAGCCAGCTCAAAATTGCAGTGGGCTCAAGGGTCATGGGTGTTAATTGGCTCATAGAAGAGCGACTGACACAGAGGTATCCTGCATCAGGCCTTTTGCCCTCCAACTCTGGAAATTGCTCTCCCAAAATTCAGTAAGACTTAGCCACTAAGGGTCCAATCCTGATTTGGCTGTTTGCTCCTTCTGGGATCAGTGTCCTGGAAGTTAAATTGAGATCAGGAACTCTCTTGGGAGCTATAACTTCCTCTCGGTCTCTCTGTTGCTGTAATAGCAACTGTGCATTGTCATGCAAAACATTACAAACTGTTTAAATCATTTATCTTTTAGGAAACCAAGGCTATGACATTCTTGTACAACATTCTCTCTTGGATAAGAATCAAGTGCGGGAATGATTTAAAATGATTTGCTTTCATTATGTTTCAATTCTACAATATTCCCTGACAAGTGGTTTAGAATTTGTGGATTTAATCTATTCATTTTCAGCCCTGTTCTGAAGTGTTAAAGATTGATGACACATATCTCACCATCATTCAACTGGCTATTAATGATGTACATTTTTGGTGATCCATGTTACACCTAATGAGAGGGCGTTTAAAATTGGCATTGGGTGTAATTGGTAAAAATGCCATTTTTTGTTATTATCATCCTGTGGGACATCCATCTGAGTCAGGTTTCTAATTCTGATGACACATTGTACAGTTGCTGATATTGATAGCTCAATTGTACTATAAACTGCAGTCAAAAATATGCTGAACACACCAGAAACTGGCTAAGTGCCAATTTTGGTGAATTTGATGGAGGGTTTCTGTCTGTAGGATCCAGTGGGATTTCTCACACTATCTCATCTCATTATCTATAGACAATACCCCTGTGACATCCCATCATTCCTTTCTCTTTTTCAACATGTACAGGTGTACTAGCCACTGGCAGGATCTCCTGGGATTTCTGGCACCCACACCATCTTTAGAGCCCTGTCTTTCACACCATCAAAGGCTAGGAGCCCACAGTCCAGATGCTATGCTTTATTTGGTCCAGACATGTTGGGCAGAGGATAATTGGCACCCGTCTTTGCCGATGGGATCCTGGAGAAGCTGCTGGATGGGGGTGTGTATGCAGTCACTGCCCATGGAATGTGCCTGAGGACTGATGGAAGTCTGGAGCAGTAGGCAGTAAGCTGGAGTCCTGAAGGAGCTCCTATGACTTTCATGTTAGAAATTGTTGTTGTGTAACTTCCAGCCTGCGAGTGGGAGAATGGGAAACAAAATATCAATAAAGCTCCTCTCTGCTCATCTCAAGCGATTCTCCCTCACCAATGCTCATGTCATCCAGGGTCTGGGAAGATTGCGTCCAATATTTTTATTAAGCAAGTGACTGTAATGAGGTCAGCCAAGTGGATCTCACAGAATATGAGTTCCCTGATTGGGGCTGTTATTCTGGTCCAATCAGGGAGTCTTGGCTGACAGGTAGAAATGTAAGCATCAGACATCTTATTCACTCTGAGAGCTGGCTCTGAGGGAGCTGGATCAGTGTCAAGGACTCTCCATGTGTAAATAAAGGGTGACTTGGTGACAGGATACCTGTCTCTGTAGAGCTATTTCACAAGTGAGTAGAAATATTTGCTTTGAAAAGACAGATACCTGCTGACAGAGAAATTGGACTGACATAAAATGGGTTAATGTTCCAATATGGCCAATGGTGAGTGATCCCTAAATTTAGGCATCCTGTAATTTCATGGCCAATGTTTGGGATGATATAGTTCTCATAGTTCAGAAGAAAGTTACTAAGGAACAGCTAGCTCACTAAATTTTCAGAATTTTATTTCCCATTGGTATAGTGGTCGTTTATTCACCATTATCCTTGTGCAACCTTTGCAGAGTTGGGGGAATATGTGGAGCAAAACATTTGTTTATGTCAAAGATCGTCAATTCAGAAGCACCACCACCTCCTTGAGCTATTCCCATGAGTGAACTAAGCTGGAAATCTGAACCTATTGTGTTGAAAATTACTTAGTAAAATTAAAGATATATTTTCACCTGTGAATTTCTATTATATCCAAGCCCAAATGGCTCCAACTATTGCTGTATTTTAGCAAATGACAAAAAAGTGGGGGATACCATTTATATTGCTAATATTCTTCTGATACAATTGAAAATACATGTAAAAATAGACAACAGAATTTTTCTCTAATGTTCCACATTTTTAATTTTGTGTCAAGCCTGTTACCCATTGTGTATGAATTGATGGCAGAATTACCTCCTAATTAATAAGATAACATTTAATCATAATGCTCATAATTGTGTTACAATTTTGACTGAACTCCCATTATTTCCTTTTCAAAACAGCGCTCATTAATCATGAAATGTTTCTCCCTTTGTTTGAAGTTTTGTCATTTGTTTTAAAATCTCCTCACAGTTTTATCCTCAGATCCTAATTATGCTTTGATCAAAATACCACTGATTTCTTGAAACAAACAGAAGGAAATATCATTTCAAATGGGGTTCAAAAAGATACGGTTGGAGAAGGATCTGAAAGAAAGTTAATTTGAGTGGAATCATCTTGGCTATATTAGTGAATGTGCAGTATTTCTGCTCAGTGTAAAAGTTCATGGCGAGTGTGAAATCTGAGATTTCTGTGCATCACCATGGGTGAAGTGTATTTTGTGTTATGTATGGATTGATGGCATCAAATTGTCCAAAGGAGTAAAATAATCACTTAACACAACTGTTCAGAAGGAGGAAACATTAACTGAATTTGTGCAGTTATGGGAATTTGAAATGATTTTGGAACAAAGGTTTATATTCTCAAACTAAGCGTGACTGTTTTTCACATTATGAATGCAATAATATGCTAATTTGCTAATTTTCCACATATGGATGGTTTGCAGCAGGTATTAAGCTGCTTAAATTAAATTGGTAACAATCTCCACTTCAACTGCAGCATGGACAACGTCCTTGAAATACAGTAAATGGTTTCCCATGACTATAATTCCAACATCAATAAGATATCTTCTCCCTTTTATGTGAAGACCGTCAGCTCAGAAGAATAAAACATTTTTCTTTTTTATCATGTCCTTGGTTTGAGTATCCTGAGTTCATGGATACTGAGAGTGAGAGTGTATTGATGGGTGACGAAGGATGGAGATGGTGGCTGTGGATAGGGTGGTATTGCATAAGATAATTGTTCTGAAGGGGCTAAGATTAAAGTTAGATTGGCTGCATCCATTCTCCTGATATCTCACACAGTCAGTTTGTGGAGACAGGGAGTTCTATCCTCCTCTCAATGGGAGGCCCTAAGCATTTATGAAAATTAACACACTCGTAAGCAATTGCTGGTGCTGCAATGGCCCTCAGACAGTTCTCTCCTAGTGATGACATTAACATGAGACAGCCACTCATTCTCTACCTATAGTGCCCTGAGGTAGATCTTGTGAGGAGAGAGTTTATGTAGAACATTGGGGGTGAGGGAGGTGAGTGCAGATTCCCAGGAAGTTCACCAACATGTTGTTGGCACTAACAGGGACCACTGATCCATTTTAAGTTATACAGTTACCAACTGGCTCCGTCATTTGGGTTCTGTTACAAAAAAAAGCTTTAAACTCCTTTGTGCCACAAATCCTTCATGGACGCAACTCTCCCAAATTTACATTTTTCCAGATTTACCTTCTTCTTGAAAATCTCCAAGCCTTTAACACTTTCTCCTCATGTGTACAGGTTCATGTGGCAGTTAGAAAGGCAAATGCAATGTTTGTATTCATTTTGAGAGGGTTACAGTACAGGAGCAGAGATTTACCGCAATAAATTACATCTAATCTAAGACATGAACCATTTCTTTGTTGGACTACCAGGTAGTTTTTGTCCATCACACCAGATACAGAAGCTCCATTGATCCCAGGCTCAGCACAAGCCTCCCTCATGGTGATCAATGGTGCTGACATCCCCATAGAAAGTAGTGCTTTGTGAACAGGATTGCTCCAACTACAGAACCTTGTTTTTCAAATTACTTGTACACACTTGATTTTATTCACGCCTAGACCTGTAGAGTGTTTTTGCCTTTTAGGATAACTACACAGGCACCTCACACTGGTGACCAACATAATGAGCAAACATGAGTCACTTCCTTTCATTGGCTGGGTCCAGCAGATTGAAGCTGCTGAGACTAGCATCAGGGAGTAATCCAGAAACTGCGGAGTTAAAGATTTTCCTGACCTTGGCAGTGACAAACATGTGCCTTGCTTTGGAGCAATTTGAACAATTCAGCCCCAGTTTCTCTTGTGAATTCAAATCTGCGCAAAGATTGTTCTTCTGACAGATGTAAGTACGTGCACCTCTGCCTTCAAGTCATGCCTAACCCCCAAGGAATGCTTCAGTTTGTTCTCTTCTTCCTGCTCCAATGCACACAAGTACAAAGTGATTACCACGGTGAAATGCATTGAGCTCCTCTTCATGAGGCTGGCACGTGCTCTGGCCCAAAAAAAGTACCAAAAAAAAGAGGATGGTTCAAGAAAATATAGGCAAAATAAAGAAGTGGTCATTTATCAGACTTTAAATTCTCTGACAATAACAGCACTGAGCTCTACAGAACAAAAAACATTTATCAAAGGACTTGAGCAACTGGGCATAGGTCTTTGGAACGAGAGAACCAAGTTGTGCTATTTAAACACCAATATTCCACATCAGAGAATGAAAAAACTGTACAAAATATGCTCACATTAGTGTGACCTCATTAACAAGTGCTAAACAAGTAAAGTTGAGTGGATGCAGAATTGCTCCTGTCTGATTTCTCAAATGTTGCCTAACTTACACTTAATGAAACTGACTGCAATATGTTAATTGCAGAGCACCCCTATCACAGCCTCAGATGATTCCAGTTTTTTTTCCCTGGGCTATAGAGCCAGCAGCATCAGCAGAAATCTATTAACAATGAAAAACACTTTATACAGTTGAGAACACAAACCACCAAATAGCCTTAGTTTCAGAGCTGCCAGCTTTTCTTATTTTTTCCATGTTCTGCTATAGCAGAGTTGCAAATCTCAATGTACCCTGATATCTAGTCCAGCTTGCTAGCATTTATTAGCCTGTGCTGTCAGCTGCAAACTGAGTAAACATATGGGAGATTATCTTCCACTATTCACTACTTACAAATAATAATCAGAACTTTTAAAAGGCAGAGGTTACATGTAACTGGAAACTTCTGGGTAACAGAGTAATCATTTAACTAACTAGTACCCAGAGAGAAAAGAAAGGTGCAGATGGATGATCTGAGAACGACTGATGCATAAGCAGGGAGCTTGTTTACACTGAAGACAATAAACTAACCTTAAACTGAAATGGGAGATTCAGTACAATGAAGAAAATCTGCAACAAGGTCACAATAATTATTAGATACAATCTGCTGATAACTATCTGCGCCAGTAATTCATCTGTTTAACTGTAAATGTTCCACACACCCCAGACAATTTTGTTTTTTTGTTTTTCCCTGATGTCCCTGCCCTACTACCTGTATTAAGTGCTCTGTCCCTTCTTGACTCGCTCTGCCTGTTTTTATCCAAATCAATCACTTGCTCTGACATGTTGACAAATTTACCCTTACATGAACCAGGATCAAACCATGACACTGCAGTGAAATAAAAAAGACAACAGGAAATACATGGTTAGAGCATAAATACACAGGGTGATTGTTCTGAAACAAATGTAGTATTATGTTTGTGTTTGCTATGGGAGATAGAATTCTTTCTATATCTTCATTTTAAGGCGATCAGATCCACCACCATTGAGGAAGTCGACAGTTCCTGAAAATTCTGACAGCATAGGTCTAGAGCCTTTATAAACTTGGCATGAAAAAGATGTTTCCTTTCGTGGAAGAATCTAGATGGTGGTCACTGTCTGAATATAATGGGTTACTCATTTAAGACAGACACAAGGAGAATTGTTTAATCACGGAATATCATGAGTCTTTGTAGCTCCCTCAAATGAGGGATTCAAAATTGGCTTACTGACAAGAGAAGGCTGTTTGTGTGGCTGGAGGCCAGTATGCAATGGCGTACCACAGGGATCAGAGCTGGGTCCCTTATTGTTTGTGATGTTCATAAATAATGCGGCTGAGAATATGGGAGGTGTCCGGATGATAAGTAAGTTTGCAGATGACTCAAGCATTAGCTGGGTGATTGACAGTGAGGGGAAAGATTTTAGGTTACAGGATATAGACAGTTGGTCAGATGGGCAGATCAATGGCAGGTGGAGTTCAACATTGAAAAGTGTGAGGTGATACACATTGAAATGAAGTAACAAGATTAGGGAATACCCAATGAATGGCAGGACACCATTAAGCTCAGAGGAACAGAGAGATCTTGGGATGCTTTTCCATCGATGCCTAAAGGCGGCGGGACAGTTTAATAGAGTAGTTCAGAAAGCATACAGGACACTTGTCTTTATCAGTTGAGGCATAGATTATAATAACAGAGATGTTATATCAGAGCTGTATAGGACTTCGGTTAGGCCCCAGCTGGAGTACTGTGCGCTGTCCTGATCTCCGCACTATAGGAAGGATGAGATTACACCGGAGGGGAGCCAAGGAGATTCACCAGGATGTTGCCTGGGATGGAGCATTTCAGTGATGAAGAGAGGCTGGATAAGCTTGGGTTGTTTGCTTTGGAACACAGGGGGTTGAAGGGGGACCTGATAGAGGTGTGTGAGATTGAGAGGCATAGACAGGGTGGATAAAAATCAGCTTTTCCATAGAAACATAGAAGACAGCAGCAGGTGCAGGCCATTTGACTCCTCAAGCTTATTCCACCATTATTCTGATCATAGTTAATCACCAAGCTCAATACCCTAATCCCACCCTCCCCTCATATCCCTGTACACACAAGAGCTATATCTAACTCATCCTTAAAAACACAACGTTTTGGCATCAGCCACTTTCTGTGCTCGTGAATACCACAGGCTTACCACTCTCTGGGTGAAGAAATTTCTCCTCATCTCAGACCTAAAATGCTTATCCTGTATTCTTAAACTATGACCCTTGGTTCTGGATTCCTCACTATTGGAAATAGAATTCCTGCATCGGCCCAGTCTAATTCTGTTAGGATTTTTTATAGGTTCACATGAGATCTTCCTCCTCATTTTTCTAAATTCCAGTGAATATAATCATAACTGACTCAGTCTCTCCTCATACATCAATCCTGCCATCAATTTGGTAAACTGTCACCACACTCCCTCCATAGCACGGACATCTTCCTCAGAAAAAGAGACGAAGACTGCACACAATATTTGAGGTGTGGTCTCACCAATGTCCTGTATAACTGCAGCAAGACATCCCTGTTCCTGTACTCAAATTCTCTCACTATGAAGGCCAATGTAGAGTTTGCCTTCTTTACTGCTGGCTGCACCTCATAGAATCCCTACAATATGAAAAGAGGCCATTCAGCCCACTGTCTGTCCTGACCCTTGAAAGAGCATCCCACCCACCCAAACCCCAAAAATTCCACATTTACCATCGCTCTCCAACCTAGCATGCACATACCTGAACAAAATAAGGTAATTTAGCATGACCAATCCACCTAACCTGCACATCTTTGGACTATGGGAGGAAACCGGAGCACCCGGAGGAACCCCACGCAGATACGGGAAGAATGTGCAAACTCCACACAGACAGTCACCCAAAAGGTGGAATCGAGCCTGGTCACTGGTGCTATTAGGCAGCAGTGGTCCCATTGTGCTGACCACATGCTTAGTCTCAGTGATTAGTGCATGAGGACATCTACGTCTTGTTGATCATTCCCCTCCTTCAATTGCAGCCATTCAAATAATAATCCGCCTCTCGCTACCAAAGTGGATTACCTCACATTTACCACATTATACTATTTCTATGTATCTATGTTATGTTCTTTAAAAAGGACTTGGATGAGCACTTGAAATGTCATAACAGTCAAGGCTATTGGCTTAGTGAATGAAAGTGGGGTTTGAGCAGTTGTAATGTATTTTTGACAGTACAAACCTGATGGACAAAGGCCCTCTTCTGTACTGTATGATTCTATGATGGCAGAAGCAGTGTTTTTGAATATTTTTACATTAAAGGTGAATAGATTATTGATGGGCTAAGGGGTTGTTGGGGACTGGGGCTAATGTGGAATAATGAGACCAACCATGAAAGACAGAACAGGCTTGAGGAGCTGAACAGAACACTCCTGCTCCTAATTCAAAAGTTCATACAAATACAATGGTCTCCTGACTCTGAATAGTATGCTCATTGGGTATAGTCTTATCCTGCATGCTTCCCTCTTCCCCCATTATGTCTCCAAGAAATAGGTATACTGGGGAATGTTCTTTTGTACCTTCACTGTCCAAAGTAGTTTGCAGATTTAATCATTGGTTAAACCCCCCTGAAAAAAGATTGTCAATCATTTCAGACTGAGCTAATGTTGCTTTGTTTCTTAGAAGCTGCATAGTTTACGTGTGTGTGTGGTCAGGGGATCACTGAGAGGGGTGGGTGAGGGAATCACGGAGGAGTGGGTCGATGGAGTGGGTGAGGGGATGACTGAGAGGCATAGGTGAGTGGGGAGGGTGAGAGAATCATGGCGAGGGGTGAGTGGGTGGGGAGGGTGAGAGGATCTTGGTGAGGGGTGGGTGAGTGGGGAGAGTGAGAGGATCACTGAGAGGTGTGAATGAGTGGGGAGGGTGAGGGGATCACTAAGAGGTGTGGGTGAGTGGGGAGGGTGAGGGGATCACTGAGAGGGATTGGTGAGGGGTGATGGGGAGGGTTTGCGTATCTGACAATCATTAAGTTGAAGCTGATAAGCTAATAAACTTCAGTATGTGTTCCAGCCCACTGACCCATCAACCTCCATCACTGCCTCAGCCCTGACCTCACCCTGTCCCCACCCATCTGCTGGGTGGGAGCCTTTTTAAAGGAGACATGACTGCTGGGTTGGAAAAACCCCGAACTCAATCGCCCCGGTTTCCCAGTGGATATCCAGCCAGAGACCTCCCCCAACAATTCATTTTGCTCTGGTTATATTGTAATGTTGTAGCTCATATTGCTGCGTTCCACATGACACTGCAGCCTAGAGTCATTGTAACTGCACAGGACAAAGCCATTAGCCCAGTGCATCCACATTGGGCTGTCTAAAAGAGCTGTTCACTTTCTATAGCCCCCTTGATTTTCCCCAGAGCCCTGCTTTTCCAGAAATGATCAAACTCCCTTTCAAAAGCCTCAATTGAACACACCTCCGCCACACCCTGAGACAGCGCATTTCATACCTAACTATTCTGTTCTGTGAAAGATATCTCTTCTTGGGCAGGTAGCTGAACACTGAGAAATCTGTTGAAAGATTTTATAATGAAGGGATTAAAGTAGGCAAAAAAGATGTGAGATAGAAAGCACTTCTTGCTGACAGATCTGATGAAAAATCACTGGACTCAAAATGTTAACACTGTGACAATATAGCTAATTCAATTCAATTCTCCCTAAAGATACTGCCAGACCTGCTGAGTTTCTCCAGCAATTTCTGCTTTTGTTTCACATCTCCACTAACCTCAGTTCTTTCTTTTATATTATGTCACTGACAGTGTTTGCCCATTTTTAATGTTGGAACAAAAACAATTGTGAGACTTCTACTTTCCCCTAATCTGTGAAGCATTGGTCCAGATATACTCCCATTTTAATTGATCTTAATTTGACATACAGGGACTTCTGAGACTGTGCCACAGCATTTTTACTTGAGAAGCCGATAAAATGTCCGGTTTAAATTGTTTGCAATGTTGTAATGAAGGATAATAAGTTTTAATCCTTTCAGAACTGGGTTCCAAAGTGGAGGAAAAAGTGGATAGTAATTCAGTTGTGGCAAGACCCAAACTTTGTTTCAAAAGAGGTCAGAAAGTCATTTTGAATATTAAGATCAAAACAAAATTATCAAGAGGTCATGAGATTTCAGATAAATGACCAGGTGATAATTGTTGAGGTATTTGCTAACTTTACAATAACAGGAGAGAAAGAGAGCGAGAGAGAGAGAGGCAGAGACAAAGAAGGAGAGAGAGCAACAGGGAGAGAGAGAGAGATAGAGAGAGAGACAGAGACAGAGAGAGAGAGACAGGGACAAAGAGGGAGAGAGAGAAACAGAGAGAGAGATAAAAGGGACTACAAGCAGGTTCATGCTTACACATCAGTTTTCTGAAAGAAGACCTATTACAGCTGTGATAACAAGGTGTAGAGCTGGATGAACACAGCAGGCCAAGCAGCATCAGAGGAGCAGGAAGGCTGACGTTTCGGATCTAGACCCTTTGCTGAGCAAGAAAATTTAAAATGGAGATTGTCATGACTCTTTGTTAAGTTCAGTGTCTCCAGGGGCATATAAAAGATGAATCTTTCTTTTTGATGCTATCAATTAGATTGTTCCACCTATTCTTAGTTAGCATACTATAGTTCATGTTTTTCTTTTGTGTGTATTACACTTATTTGTTTATTGTTAATAGAACATTGACAGCTTCTTGTGAATATGTTCAGTTATTGACCACCATAGGACACAAAAAAGAAAGAATAAACTTATGGTGTAATCAAACTGAATTTCAGGTTTCACTTCAGCACCTGCCCTTGAACCCAGATTATGATAACAGTTGGATGTATCCCTCAGATGCTCCTACATTTGATACCTTCACCATGTATAATTGAATGGAAGAAAACATGACTTTGGAGAAAAATCTAACCATTATTAAATCTATCTATTTTAACCTAGCTGGTGAAATTAAGAAGTGAACTCCAAAGTGGATTGCAACAAAATTTGTCTGAGTTAATAATATTTTACAAAAAGTGGAGTCTATGTAGTTCTAGACCGTAATCTTGCATTGCTCTGAGACAATTAATACACAGGTGTCGAGATGTTTAGGCTTAGTTCCATTTCTTTCATTGTGGTTGGATTTGTTTCCACCAATTGTGCACAAAGTTCATTAAACCTTAAGAATGTGGGAATGGGCAGGAAAGTCTATATGAGGCAGAAAATCAGTTTTCATCTGATTAAATTGAAGAGCAACTTTGAGGGGGCTGTTTGGCCTACCTCTGTTCCTAATTCTTCAGTTCTTGTAGAATCATAGAATCCCGACAGCGTGAAAGCAAGCCATTCGGTCCATCAAGTCCACACTGATCCTCCAAAGAGTATCCTGCCCAGACTCACACACCCCCAACCCTATCCTAGTAACCCTGCATTTCCCATAGCTAATCCTCCTAATCTACACATCCCCAAACACTACAGGACAATTTCCCATGGCCAATCTACCTAACCAGCACCTCTTTGAAATGTGGGAGGAAACTGGAGCACCCAGAGGAAACCCACGCAGACATGGGGAGAATGTGCAAACTCCACACAATCAGTCACCTGAGGATTGAATCAAACCCAGGTCCCTGGCGCTGTGAGGCAGCAATGCTAACCACTGAGGCACCATATCACTCATGACGAATTGATTTGCATTAAAGACAGTTCCAGGATCAAGGTTCAATCCAGGCCTCAGATAATAAACTCATGGAGCAGGACCGTTCTTGTTGTCTACAAATGGGACACCACATTCACAAATTGTGCATTAAGGTTTGAATGGAGGAAGCTGGGTCATTGAGGGAGAGTTAGCTGTCCTTTTCAATAATGGAATGGACACGCAGATAATTTAATGAAGAAGAAGATGGTTGTTCTTTGGATTGGAAGAAGACAATGGATGTGCAGATTCATCAGCCACAAACATGGAGATGGTGATGTCATCCCAGTCTAGATGTACACAGTCTCAAAGAATTGGGTATTGGAACTGATGTGAAATGACATGGATGGATACTGCTGCCTGTGAATAAGTTCATGGCCAGCAATCAGTCCTTCATGTTGATCGTTTACAACAGATAATTTACTCTGTAACAAACACCTTACAGAGGAATTCACTGAATATGTGACACCAAAACATCATGCTTCAAACAAAAACAGAAAGTGCTGGAGAAACTCAGCAGGTCTGGAAACATCCATGGAGCGAGAAACAGAAGTAACGTTTCAAGTCTGTGCTCTGGTCTTATTGAATGGAACAGGCTCAAGGGGCTGAAGGGCTTTTTCCTCTATACCTACTGACAGCATCTTGGTGTTTCCATCATTGCTCATTGTAAGCCTAAAAAATATTAAAGACCTTCAACAATTTATTTGGTTTTTCCATAAGACAAAATGTTACAGTTCCACATGTTTAAAGCTGAAAAAGCATACCAGTCAAGATTACATTCCCTGTAATAAGGGGTACTGACCAGGGGAGATGGGCTGACCACCTATATATTTTACATTGCTCTCTCCACTGAAAATATACCTGGAGATAGACCTTCACATGACTCAGTGTTATATTTTGTTTTGTAGTGTTTCTACAATGTACCTTGGAATGTTTCATTATCATTGTTGTTAATGTTTTTAAATATAGACTGATATGGTGAGATGGGGAGGTGCTAGCATAATGTCAGTGCATTAGTTAATCTAGTTAACCTCAAACTGATATAAATTGATAATTCTGGTCTGACCTACATGTGACTCCAGACTCACAGCACTGTGACTGACTGCCCAGCGAAGACAGGTTATAAATGGTCCAGCCAGTGACTCTCACAAATGAGCTTTAATTTAAAAAAGGTATTCAGACAAATGAAGAAATGTTTGCTCACCTCCAGTACTTAACTTCTCAATGGAAAAGTATTTTTGATGCAGCGTATAATGTGCTGCTGATTCACTGTGATCCTGTTTAAATCCAAGAGAGGGGGAAAGATTAATTTCATCAGTAATTGCCATCCTTCCCTTCAACCTCCATCCCAGCAGCCGGAGACATTCTGAATGAGAGAAGGGATGAACTGCTTCATGCAAAGTGCTTATTCCCTGACAGTCACATACATCCATAAATGTTTCATCATTTTAAATTTCATTAGAAATGAATATTAAATAGCACTAACTTGTCTGTCATTTGTTTGCTATTCTGCATTAGATTTTGTCACGGATGACAGCCACGAACGCAACACTTCTATTCTGAACGATGATATTGTCAAATTTACTTCACATTTTGTATAATTTCATAAATCACTGAAAGTAGAGGATGGAAGTGAGAAACACGCAGTTGCGAATGAGTGACTGACATCACAACACCAGCCATCGTGAATGGAATGTACCGCATTGAGAAACAAAAACAAATCCTGGTGCTTATTGCATAATATCTGGCTCCCTTTCATACAATATGATGCTTCTTAAAATTTCTCCACATATAGATTCTGAGATTGGTGATTGTTTATGCTGTGTGACTTTTTCACTGGCAGAGTATTTCTATCTGAGGTGACAATGCTTAAGCCAGCTCCCATGACACAAAGATTTCTAAAGTGTGGTCCTGAAATATCCAATACACATTGATAGCAACTGCTGGTATATACATTTATTACAGTCACAGGCAACTCAGTTGCTGGCTGAATATTAAATGATTCGGTTACGAAGAGTAGCATATCATCATTAGAGTGTCATGCATCTAGTGATCCCGGTTAAGATGGAATCTGAGACATTGATATTATCAGGTCACATGCTATAACACAATGATAATATCACAAGAGATAGTAGGAACTGCAGATGCTGGAGAATCTGAGATAACAAGCTGCAGAGCTGGATGAACACAGCAGGCCAAGCAGCATCAAAGGAGCAGGAAAGCTGACGTTTTGGGCCTAGA
>NC_063333.1:149626102-149665841 GCF_021869965.1 Rhincodon typus | reverse complement strand
GATGCTGCTTGGCCTGCTGTGTTCATCCAGCTCTACACCTTGTTATCTCGATGATATTACAAGAATGACTCTTAAAGTATACTTTATTTATATCACAATTTACAAGGGACAGTGTACTGATATTGAGCTTCACTGTTTTCTGAGTCACCACACATGAATATTTAATTAAACCACCAACAAGCCCAGACAGCTTCATTGCCTGATTCTCATGAAAAGAAACACACAAGAGGTTTTTGCCATTAACATGAAAATAACTATTTATTGTAGACAGACTGATTTTCTCCACAAAGGAAAAGAAAACTTAATTGTTAATTTAAGACTATACAACTCAAAATTGACCTCTTTAAATCTCCCACCCTCCAACACCACCTCACACGAAAACAAACATGCAAAGAGAAATAGTCAAGACACAAATATAACAAATGGGGTAAACAAAAGCAGAGTTTTGTGTCACCAGTGCAAATCACAATGCTCACAATTAGCTGTTTTGAGCTCAGCTGTGGTTCTGTACAGTTGGTTTGACAGCTGGATGTGATGCAGAGTGACACGAATAGTGTGGGTTCAACTCCTGTGCTGGCTGATGTTATCTCCCCCCTTGCCGGAGGCGTGGTGATCCTCAGGTTAAACTACCACCAGTTGTCTCTCTCTCTCTGTACTGCGAGGGCAGCCCAATGGTCTGGTAAGACTACAACAAATTTATCTTTTCAATATGCTTCCTCACACACTGAAGAATTACACATTCCCTGGTTCTTAATTTACCAAGCAGCGGGATCCCAGTGAGACCAGGGCGAGCAACTAGTTTGCATAAAAACCAAAAGAACTGTGGATGCTGTAAATCAGGAACAAAAACAAAGTTGCTGGAAAAGCTCAGCAGGTCTGGCAGCATCTGTGAAGGAGAAAACAGAGTTAACGTTTCGGGTCCGGTGACCCTTCCTCAGAACTCCGCTTTTCTCCTTCACAGATGCTGCCAGACCTGCTGAGCTTTTCCAGCAACTTTGTTCTTGCGACTAGTTTGCATGTTCATTTTAACATTTGAATTTCACTTCCTGATCCAGATTCTATCTCTTGTCTACATCTGGTAGATATCACTCTCTGGATATTGGGCGTCTACATGATTCCTGAAATTAATAGTGGTTTTTAAAAATATCTTCAAACTTATGACTGGGTAAAGACTCAGCAGAATCAAATTCCTCCTATTTCAGTCCAAGAGGAAATCAGGATTAAATATTCTGCTCTATTGGAGCACTTTCATGGAAGCACAGGTGTTTAGTAAGTATCTGACCAATAAGCTGAGGTGGTAGTGTCTAATACAATGTCAAGAAAAGAAACTTCTAAAATGAGTGGCTGTTAATTTTCTTGCAATTAATTGGAGGATGAATCTAACTACTAAAAAAAGCATCAAATGAAAAATCAACCACAAGATAGCTTGCTCAGGCAGTCAAAGTGATCAAGTATTCACTTTGTAATCTTTTTGATAACTGTTCCTTTAGGATTGCAGAATCATATTCAAAAGTTTCCACTGCTAAGAAAAGATAAAACAAGGCAAATTTAAAACAATTTTGTGAGAGGTTTGAATGAAACATAGAAAAAAGAAGCAGAAGTAGGTTACTCAGCCCTTTGAAATTGCTCCTCAATATGATCATGGTCGATCATCCAACTCAGTTCCCTGTTCCCGTGTTTCCCACATATCCTTTGATCCCTTTAGCTCTAAGGACTAATTCTAACTCCTTCTTGATAGTATTCAGTATTTTGGCAACAATCACTTTCTGTGGCAGAGAATTCTACAGGCTTACCACTCTCAGGTTGATGAAATTTCTCCTCATCTCAGTAGTAAATGGTTTACCCCATATGCAGCATGGTGGCTTAGTATTTAGCACTGCTGCCTCAGAGCGCCAGGCACCCACGTTCAATTCCACCCTCGGGTGACTGTCTGTACAGAGTTTGCACATTCTCCCCGTGTCTGCATGGGTTTCCTCCGGGTGCTCCAGTTTCCTTCCACAGTCCAAAGATGTGCAGGCTAGGTGGATTGGCTATGCTAAATTGCCCGTAGTGCTCAGGGATGTGTAGCTTAGGTGGATTATAAGGGGATGGGTTTGGGAGGGATGCTCCAAGGGTCAGTGTGGACTTGTTGGGTTAAAGGGCCTGTTTCCACACTGTAGGGTTTCCATGATTCTAAGATATGTGATCTCTGATTTTGTATTTCCGAGTCATCAGGTACATTCTTCATACATTTTCCTTGTCCAGTTCTGTTGAATTTTATAGGTTTCTATGAGATCCCCACTCCCCGCAGCACCCCCAACCCCAAACGCCCCCACCTCCCCCAATTCTTCTGAACTGCAGTGAATCTGGTCCAAAAATGAATGACACCCTAGAGCTATATGGAGTGGATTCTCCGCTTCCCAAGTGGTTAGGGTTATTGAAACACTGACAAGCTATTATATGTAGCCAATGTTTAAGTTGTCCTTTCTGATCATTTGTTGGGCAGGTCTTCAACATTCAAAAGTGGTCAAGAGTGTTATCAGAATATTTTCTTCACACAAAGCTTCCTGCAGATCTCACGCCTTCACACAGAAAGGCCAAATTTCAAAATTGAGGTTGATAGATTTGTCTGAAATAACTATGTTATGGGTCACAGAAAAAAGGTGACTAATCGAATTTGAGATGCATGTTAGCCATTAGGTAAAGCAGCTGAATGGTCTCCTATTCCAATGCTCCTATAATGCATTTGAAGGGGCAGAAATAATACAGCATAGAATTATGGAGGAAGGAGAAGGAAATTAATTCTACAATTAATTTTCTTCTACCAGAATACATTTAATCTCTCACTTCTATGAAAAAAAGAACAAGGACATAATTTATTCTGCCCTCCACTCTCTTCTTCTGCATTCACAACCAATAAAGTACTTTAATATTTAATAAATGGTACAGATTCTTCTGATGTAGGACAGAACGAGAGTAGAATATAATGTCCTTAGTTTTATTGCTAGAGTAGGTTTATTTAAGTTATAATGAACTCAGTAATGTCTTTTTATCCATTTAGCATGACAGGGCTAATAAACAGTTGCAGTAATGAAGTGCTAAATTTTGCAATAATGGCCACAAGTCAAGTTCAATATGTAAGAAATTAAGATAGCTTCCAGCAACAGTGTTCAACCTGAAATGTAATTTTTGTTCTATGAATGAAGTAATTTGAGAGGAAATGACTCTTCGGTAAGTATCACAGCAAATCAAAGGCAGTTAATGACCTTTACATCAGAAATAAAGAATACTTTTTGACAACACCGCTGCATTGTTCACCCATTAGTGTTCTTCAAGTCAAGTGGGAACTTTGTTCAGAAATGGTCAGAAATTTCTCCAGAATTATCTGGTGTGTTTGTTTATACAGATTCTGGGTGCCATGGTGGCTCAGTCATTAGCACTGCTGCCTCACAGCGTAAGGGACCCGGGTTCGATCCCACTCTCGGGCGACTGTCTGTGTGGAGTTTGCACATTCTCCCCGTGTCTGCGTGGGTTTCCTCCAGGTGCTCCAGTTTCCTGTGCAGCTAGATGGATTGGCCATGCTAAATTTCCTGTAGTGTTCAGGGATGTGTAGATTAGGTGGATTATAGGGGGATGGGTCTGGGTGGGATGCTCTGAGGGTCAGTGCGGATTTGTTGGGCTGAGGGGCCTGTTTCCACACTGTATGGTTCTATGCAGCATATATGTGAGTAAGGCATGTGGCATTTTTCCCAAGTGATCACTCCTGGCACTTTGTGGTATTTGCCACTTTTACTAGTGCGTGGTACTGGTTGAGGGTTGTTTGAGATAGTTCAGTGCCATCAATTCTCCTTAATCATTGCTTTGTCTACCGCCCATCGAATGACCAGTTGTGGGGGATATACCATTGTGGAGAATCTCCAGAAGAGGCACTGTCCTTAGCTAGTAAGGGGGTTTATTGTATGATGGCAATAAGTTCAACTCCATTTGGTGAGGTGTAATGAATGGAACCTTAAGGAGCTGGTATTGATCCATCTGCTCCCCCTGGAAGTGAGAGTAGGGCTTACTGTCTTCACACACAAATATTGGGTGTAATTAGGAGAATGGGTGGAGCCAATGGAACATGAACATTAACCCCTCTAGGACTATTATTTTATAAAACAAAATCAGAAGTCTCATGATGTCATAGTCCAACAGGTTTATTTGAAATCACAAGTTATCAGACTGTTGTTCCTCCTGAGAGAACACTCCAGAAGCTTGTGATTTCAAATGAACCTGTTGGACTATAACCTGGTGTCGTGTGACTTCTGGCTTTGTCCACCCCAGTCCCAACACCGGCACGTCCACATCATAAAACAAAGCACAGGGCCCTTCTGGTGCAGTGATATTGTCCCTACCTCAGGACCAGGAGGCCTGTGTTCAAGTTCCATCTGCCCCAGAGCTATGTAATAGCATCACTGAACAGATTGTTCAGGAAATATCTGCAACAATGCTCAAAGCTTTCCCTGATCAGAGACTTTCATGCAGTCAGCCTTCTACTGGGTTACTCTGTTCCAAAGTAACAGCGATGTTTTATCATCAAAAGTAATGTTTTTTTGAAACAAGATGAACTGTTTTTTTTCATAAACTTCAGTATATCAGTTTGTCCAATAGAAATAATCCTGAAACTTCATATTGCTTTCAGACTTAATGTAAAGCCCAAATAAAATGATAAAGTGAGAATCTAATATTGGAAAAACTCAAAGGATATTGAAATTAGTTGGTTTCCTCTAACTAAATATTGATGGCTGTATCAAATAGTGGGGATAGGTTTCTGTAATAGAAGTGAGGTTAAGAGCCCGTGTAGAGTTTACTCAAGAACAGAATTGTCAATTTGAGGAGATTCAGGGAGATGGTAGGGAAATTGGACTCCATGAATAACCATTGCAGAAATCTGGCACAGAGACCTTGGGCACAATTATCTTCAATTTACTGCAGGGTTCTAGGATTCTATCATCCATGTTCTCTAATTCTATTGCATTTATCCTCTGTATTTACCATCCAGCGCACATCTCAGTTTATAATTTCTTCAATAGCTTGGAGTCTGTTTTCTGAATTTTTTTAATTGTAAGCCTTTATTTTCAATTGTTTGTAGGTTCCTGAGGAATGCAGCAGACTGACCTCAGACCAGAACACGTGGTTATATAAACTGAAAATTCCGTAAATATTCAATAAGTCTGGCAGCCTCTGTGGAGAGAGAAAAATAAGTTAATAGTTTGCATCCATTTACTAATATTTTGACAATTATTACTAGACCAATTGATATTCCTGATAGCTGACACCAGTTCCTCATGTGTTAATGACTGGATGACAAGAGGCATATTTTGTTTTCTCTCTTCAACATTGCGGCATTGAACTTGTTCCTTTTTTTTTGTCATTCAGCTTCTCTGCTTAAAGGTGAGGCATTTGTTCTAGTTATCCATTTTTACATTCACTTCCAGGGTCTAGGTATCTCTTATCAGGCCAATGTTTATTGCCAGTTCTTAATTGCTTTGACACTTTGTGGTGTAGATACTCCCCCATGTGTGTGGGCATTGTTAGAGAGGGAGTTCCAGGAACTTCACCAACACAGTTCACTCCAAAGGCCGTGTGCCAGAATTTATGCTCCTCATGAGCCTCCACCCGCTTTTCATATCACCCCGTCAACATGTTCGCTCCTTCTCAATAATTTACCCAACTTTTCCTGACGCATATCAATGCCAGAGACCCCACTTACTCCATCTTGAAGCAAGTTCCACAATCTCACCTCTCTCTGGAAGACTATTTTCCAGAATGCCGGATTTGATTGATTTGTGAATATCTTATATTGTTTGGCCCCTAGATTTGGACAACTGAGAAGCAGAAACCTTTTCTCTACACATATGCAATTGAAACTTTTCCTTATCTGAACCATTTGCAAGGTCACTCATTGGCCTTCACTTTTCTCATGAGTCCCATCTCTTTAATCATTTTGTGATAACTTAGAGCTCTCCACTCTGGGGACACCTTCAAGAGTTTCTTTTTCCCTACTGTCTCCCATGCTTTTATTATCATTTTTTTTAATCACATGGAGACCAAATCTGTGCACAATAATACAAACCTGGTCTAACCAAGGTTCAACATGGTTTAACATTAATTGGCTCCTTTTCAGTGCCAACCTTTTAAAAATGAACTCAATACGTTGCTTTCCTCCTTATGGCTATATTAACTCGTGCTGCTGGCTTCAGTGTGAATTTCTAACTCTGCTCCGTCTGTTTCAAATCCCAAAATTTTATTTTCCAAGAAGTATTTGACCTTTGTATTCTTCCTACCACAATATACCACCTTAAATTTAGCGATTTTGGGATTCAATTGCCATTCTTTACCATAGACAAGAAGTCAAGGTCTTTTTATCTGACAGCCCCTCGAGAACATAGGAACATAGGATAAAAGAGTAGCATTTAGCCTGAGTCCTTTCTCCAGAATTCAGTAAGATTACGGTTGATCTAATACTGGTCTCTGCTCCACTTTTGTGACTATGCAATATCTCTTGACTTTCCAGTATTTCAAAAATTTAACAAGTTCAGCTTTGAGTACATTTGAAGATTCAGCCTCCACTAGATTTCAGGAAACAAAATTCTACATTTATGACCTTTTGGGAAAAATATGTTCTTCTCATCTCTACCTCAAATGGAAACCTCATTCTTAATCCATGTCCCCAATTTCTCATCTCCCTTCACAAGTGAAAACACCACCAGGTATCCACCTGATCCAATCCCCTCAGACTCCTACACAATGCAATAAGGTCACCTCTCATTCTTCTAAATTCCAGTGAATACAGGCCCAACCTATTCAGAATTTCCTGTTCAACTAACACAGTGCTTATTATTTGTAATTTTATCCATCATCCATTTCATTAAAATGTGGCTCATTCAGAAAGTAAGGAGGCATGGGATTCAGGGAAATTTGGCTGTCTGGATACAAAACTGCCTGTCCAACAGAAGACAGAGGATGGTAGTAGATGGAAAGTATTCAGCCTGGAGCTCAGTGACCAGTGGTGTTCTACAGGGATCTGTTCTGGGATCTCTGCTCTTTGTGATCTTTATAAATGACTTGGATGAGGAAGTGAAAGGGTGGGTTAGTAAGTTTGCCGATGACACGAAGGTTGGTGGAGTTGTGGACAGCGTGGAGGGCTGTTGTAGGTTGCAACGGGACATCGACAGGATGCAGAGCTGGGCAAAGAAGTGGCAGATGGAATTCAACCCAGAAAAGTGTGAAGTAATTCATTTTGGAAGGTCGAATTTGAATTCAGAATACAGGGTTAATGACAGGATTCTTGGCAGTGTGGAGGAACAGAGGGATCTTGGGGTCCACGTCCATAGATCCCTAAAAGTTGCTACCCAAGTTGATAGGGTTGTGAAGAAGTGTATGGTGTGTTGGCTTTCATTGGCAGGGGAATTGAGTTTAAGAGCTGTGAGGTTATGCTGCAGCTCTATAAAACTCTGGTTAGACCACACTTGGAATATTGTGTTCAGTTCTGGTCGCCTCATTATAGGAAGGATGTGGAAGCTTTAGAAAGGGTGCAGAGGAGATTTACCAGGATGCTGCCTGGACTGGAGGGCAGGTCTTATGAGGAAATGTTGAGGGAACTAGGGCGTTTCTCATTGGAGTGAAGAAGGATGAGAAGTGACGTGATAAAGGTGTACAAGATGATGAGAGGCCTAGATAGAGTGGATAGTCAGAGACTTTTTCCCAGGATGGAAATGACTATTATGAGGGGGCATGATTTTAAGGTGATTGGAGGAAGGTATAGGGGAGATGTCAGAGGTAGGTTCTTTACACAGAGAGTGGTGGGTGTGTGGATTGCGCTGCCGGCAGTTGTAGTGGAGTCAGATATGTTAGAGACTTTTAAGTGACTCTTGGATAGGCGCATGGAGGATAGTAAAATGTAGGGTATGCAGGGTAGTTTAATCTTAGTAGGATAACAGGTTAGCACAACATTGTGGGCTGAAGGGTCTGTACTGTGCTGTATTGTTCTATGTTCTACAACTTCTTAATTCTTTTTACGTTAGAATTTCATTCTTGAACGCAAAGTCTCAGATTGTCTCACTTTATTAATTTCTCGCTCCCAAAATAAAGTGCAAATTATTGTTTTTTGCTAAATTACCATCAGCTTATTTAGTGATTTATTTTACCAAAGCTATGATGCCTAAGGTTTTCGAGTAGATTTGTAGCTCGGGTTGTGGGTGTTGAGGTTTTAAACAGAATTTAAACACCAGGCAGGAAAACACAACGGCACTTCATTGGAGGCTGCACTGAGGATGCTACCCAGCATGGTAACGAAACGTCTGCGAAACAAGAAATCAGCTCGGCGAGCCAACCAACCTCAACAACCTCAACGATATGATGTTGTCAGGTTTATCATTTATTATTTTTCAGAAAGGTATTTTTTACAATGATAATGTTGTATCTTTGGGAACATGGGCACAGCCAATGTGATGTTCAATTTGCTCTTTCTTTGTTGTCTCTGGTTACAGCAAACACGAGAGGTGGGGAGGTGTTTGTAAATCCTTGCAAAGACTCTGATCTTAAGGAACTGAAGATCTACTGGGCCAGAACTTTGGTGCAAAGCCACCAAGTGGAATACTGAATTATAAGTCATGAATTTTACCCCAGTAAGAAGTATTAAATCTTTTATGGCTGGTTCCAATGGAAAGAGGTTTGGATGTGTATGTTGGGAAAACAATTTTTAAAATTATAAAGAGCTGCCACAGCCTAGGTATGCCAATTGGTCTCATTTTTAATATCGTTACCTGGAATAATACTGCTGTTGGACTGTGGAACTGACTATAAAGATACATGGGTCCACCACTAACTGCAAATTCCCTTCCACATTACACACTATCCTCACTTTAAAATATATCTCTGTTCCTTTAGTGTCACTGGGGCAAAATCCAGGAATTCCCTTTCTAATAACGTTGTGGCTCCCCCGAGTCCCCGTGGATGGCAACTTACTGGCACCTTCTCAGGTGCAGTTAGGGATGGCCAATAATTGCTGACCCAGCAAATGTATGGCAACATCCTATGAACAAATAAAACAAAGTCAGGGTACTGCTATTTTAGGTCTATTATTGTGCACTTAGGTAGGTTAAATTAGTCATGTGATGGTAAATGCTTCTCTGGGAAGAAGTAATCAAAATGCATTTGAATTCAATACTAAGCTTGAAATTGAGCCAGCCCAATCAGGAACAAGAATCCTGAACTCAGCCAATAAAGTCGTTATAAGGGGAGAGCCTGCTAATGTTAATTGGGTAAATAGACTAAACGACAATAGTGTTAAACAAACAGGCACTGAGAAATGGCTAAAAAAGAACTGAAAATGTTGGAACAAAAACAATCTCTCCATGACTCAAGAAAGAGGTTAAGCATATTTGATAAAGTTAATATTAATGATCACAGGGTGTTGAACAAATATTTTGTATCTGTTTTCTATTGTGACTGAGTTCAGAGGGGGAATAAATTTCCATCCTCCAGTTCCTAAAGTTGGTTTAGCAGAGCTTGAAGTTTTTTTTTACATCCACAACTATCCAAATTATAGAATTTGAAAAAAATATTCTGTATATTAAATATAATTATCGCAGAGTTTGTTTTCTTTGTGACTCATGGGACATTATATTAGTTTTTATGCTATTTATTTAATAGGACCAATTTGATAAAGGGAAAGTTTTATTCTGCTGAATGTAAATGGATAAGTTGAGGGGATTTAAAGTCAATACCGAGATATTCCTCAAAGGCTTAGAGATTCAGTCATGTAAATATAATGCTATATGAGGCAAGGAAATCCCAGGTTCAATCCCCAATTTGTGCTCAGCGAAATTACCTTAACCATGAAAACTAGGATAGAAATACTTTCAACTTCAACAATGGCAGTTATAAAAACAAATTCAGTCAAGGACCCTGTTGTAAGTATTGATGTAGGATTGGGTTTGCCATTTAAATAACTTGCCAGCAAGCTTCAAACAATCATAATAACCACTTGAACAAAATGTCAGAGGACAACTAGTTCCTGTGAAGCTGTCTGTAATAGCTGGGCTCGAACATTATTTTAGTGACACAGAAATAAATAATAGCCGTACTCTAATTTGGGGCGAGCTGCAATTGATAACCTCTGAGCTTTGCTCTTATTGTTTATCAACTGAATCCCTTGGTTATGTTGCCGTGATCTATCTTCATTTGGTCCCTTACCTTTCAAGGTTTCTGTAATGATTTGTGTGTGATGAATGAGCACTGAAACGAAATATTACCAAATAAGCTGAATACGTTCTAGTTCACTAATGAAGCATTCTGTGCACAACAGACCGTCAGAATGACATCTGATTATATTTACTGAAGAATGCTTACCATGTTCACATGACACTGTTCTGTCCACTATCCCACAGTAGCTTCTTCTAACCCATCACCAACTCCCAAATCCTGTCACTGTCTGAGGATCAATCGACAATTCTACTCTGACATGCCTAGCTCAGGATTACTGAGTGTACTACACAATATTGACTCGGTTTTAATGTTCCTTTGTCAGGTATTTCATCTTTGAAGCTACTCAATCCCAAAAGACTCATCTTACCTCTTCTCCAAGTTGTCATTTGATCATTAGACAAGTGACAAGCACTATATTAAACCTTCATGTGGAAAACAGCAGGTACCAGGAAATCCCTGCAAACAGAATGTTGAGCAATACAACCCATCGACTGTTCAATGATATATTAAAGGAATTGTACCATAATACTTCCCTTTGCATTAATGTTAAACCTTAATAAAATTGAAACATATTGGTACAGCTTTAGATAGAAAAGTCAGTTGTTTTTGTTTAATATCAGACCAATTTTTGTTACTAAAGCAGATTACTTGGAAATTAATCAATCATAAACATACTGTCACGTACACCACATACTCAGTGAAACACAGCCTGCTGGAACTCATGTAGCCCCCTCATAATTTGTAATGATTCAAGTTAAAACAGACCAGTGGATTCATGGATAATTTTTATATCTTAGAACTGAATTTTCCCTCGGGATGCTGGGTTAGTAAGAAATTGTAAGTAGTTACATTAAAATATGTGCAGACAAAACAAAAGAATACTGAAAAGAAAAATGCACCAGTTTGTCTCAATGGGACATTTTTAGGACCCATTGCTGCAGACTACATGTTCCTCAAGGGAAGATGTTAACAGGAAGCCAACATCTGCAATGTCTTCTGTAGTGAATAGGTGGAATATCTGTCTAACAGTGGGATCATCAGAACAGCATACTTTTGGAGGGAGAGAAGATTTCTTGTACTTCACTATTTCTGTGGTTTTGACATGTATTTCATCATTTTTCTCAAACAAAACAGTATCCTTTTCCCTTTGCCCTGATAGTCAAATCTCCCCTCTTACTTAGGGTAGTATTCAAAACCTTGTTCCTGAGGTTTTGCACACCAAAATGGCAATATGACATGGTTTATACAGTTTCAGCTTGTAAAAGTGTCTGAGCCATCTTTCCAATTGTGAGGGCTTTTTCCCCCAGGTTTGTGGGCTAGACGCATCTATCCTTTCCTAGCTGAGGCAATCAACTTATTAAAAGCTGTTATTATCAATCAAATGGTTCCCACTTCCTGCTGAGACAGGAAGTACTACTTTGTAGATGGGAAGGACGCATTGTATTGCCCAGGGCTAGGTGCATTCTTCCTTTAGTGATTTAAGACTGAGATAACACAGTCCACTGGGACAGACATGGCATACTGAGTTCTCTATTTTGAACAGACTTTGCAACTTGCTTCCAACATGTAGATTTTTAAAGCATTAAGTGTCCTTTTAACATGTTTTTTTCTTAAAAAACACCTGTGATACCAGAGATCACACTTTGGGGAAGCAATGGCCTAGTGTTATTATCAATAAACTATTAACCCAGATCCTGGAAAGCTGGGCTTGAATCCTGCCAAAGCAGATGGTGAAATTTAAATCAAATCTTTAAAAAAATAGAAATAAGAATCTAATGATGACCATGAAACCATTGTTAATTGTCATAAAAAACCTATCAAGTTCACTAATGCCCTTCAGGAATAGAAATCTGCCATCCTCACCTGGTCTGGTCTACATGTGACTCCAGACCCATAGCAATGTAGATGACTCATACCTGCCCTCTGGACAATTGGGGATGAGCAATAAATGCTGACCGAGCCAGCAACGTTCGCATCTTGCGAATGAATAAAAAAGAAACTTCGAAGCAATCAGAGTGGCCACATTGACAAAACAAGCTTTTGCTTTACTGAAAGGCAGTTCAAGTCCTACAGTCCTTCATTGTAGCCTGTCAATGACAGTCAAACACAGAGGTTTTGAAGTCTTACACTAGGAATACAAATAACTCAAAAGACCTAACCTTATTCAACAACCTTTATTTTACTTTTCAAGTTAAGGGGATTGAAGGCATGATGGCTAAATTTGCAGATAACACAAAGGTAGGAAGAAAAATAAGCTGTGAAGAAAAGATAAGAAATTACAGACAGATTTAATTGATTGAGTGAGTCTGAAATGTGTTTGCATGTTTCTTGTGAGGTCAAGGCCAGCAGGAACACTGGCAACCAATTCGAGCAAGTCCCCCTGACTTAGACCCACCTCTGCCTATCGATTTGGGAAGGTTTTGATCACTAGCTGGTTCAATGTGATGAGCAACATTGGAATGTTCACCTGGGGATTGGCGTCCTTGGCTACAGTCAAGAGCAGCAAAATTACTTGATCCTGTATTGCTTCATCCATCCTATCAGAAATGGAAATCAACACTTTTATTTATGATGCATTCTTCCTCAACAGTAGGAGTTTGTTTCCTATTTATGAAAAAAAAACAGATAGTAAATAAAAAACAGAAGTTCTGGAGAATCTCAACAGGTCTGCTGGCATCTGTGGAGAAAGAAACAAGTTTAACATTCAATTCTTATAGGAGTCTTCTTCAGAAAACATTATTCTCAGATATTGTTAACTGCATTACTTTGGCATAGAGAATCCATTAAAAACTTTGCAAATTTTAAATATATGCGATAAATTAAAAGTCTGAATTTTTAACTAATTCCTGACTGAGAACTCCAACCAATGAACACTGATCATTAAAGGCAAGGGACTGAAAAAAATCAGAAGAAAGAGCAAAGGACAAATAGGATATTGATCAGGCAGTAGATTAAATCATATGTTTGACCAATTTTAATAACTGCAAAATTCAGTTACTAGCATAGGGATATAAACAAGGAGCAGAGCATTTAACATCCAGTATATTAGGAAATCATTGTTTGATTCAATCACTTCTGAATTTGGATTTATTTTGAACATCAAATAAGTACAAATTTGTTTGAAAATGATTTGAGGAAGTACAGTTGGTTCTATTAACACGCATGTTCCGGAAATGCGAATTGGCTGTAACTTGACTGACGAATAGGGGAACACTATTTCTAAAATGCACACTTGTGTTGGCTATAACACAATTCCATTGGTGTGCGGAGGAATACATATCGACATCAATGATCATTTCATGGGATTTGTCGTGAATACGTACAATATTAATACCAAAAGAGTCTCCAC
Source organism: Rhincodon typus (assembly GCF_021869965.1). Classification (NCBI taxonomy): domain Eukaryota; kingdom Metazoa; phylum Chordata; class Chondrichthyes; order Orectolobiformes; family Rhincodontidae; genus Rhincodon; species Rhincodon typus. Next base: position 149,652,262 of record NC_063333.1, on the reverse strand, counting down.
ACCGGTATCATGTGATCATTTCGCGGGCTTTGTCATGAAGTGCTTTCTGTGAGAGGTACAGTACAAACTCCTCCCCCATCAAGTCAACTTGACATTTTTTCAAGGTAAAGTGTTACATTTACGTTTATTTCATTATCAGATGTAAATTAAACATTTATTGAAATTTTGCTATTCTTTGTGTTAGGCTTTTGAGTGATTTTTGAGCAATTTTGAGTGATATTTTTTGGTGGTCTGCCCCAAACCCCACTTTTTCCACACAGCACATTGTTTCTATAATGTGATGTTGCACAGGAACGCAATTATTGTGTTATAGCAGAACCGACTTTATATTACAGTGTCATTCAAATCATCATTTCCTTCTCAACCTAACCTTACTGTGATAATTAATAAAACTTAAGATCCCCATAGTTATATGTTTTTGTGGTTTGATTATCAGATAGAACATGAGGTGGTGGCTCAAAGTCCCAAGAAAAAGAAATGATGATCTTGGTTCAGTCCATAGCATTGAGACCTTGACACAAGAAGACAGTGGCTCTATTTGTCACTGTATACTTGCATTTGGCTGATGATTCAGGCCAGTATGTACTGAGGCCAATTTAATCTTTAGCATTTCTATATATTGCTGTGTACCCTGTAAAATTGTTCAAGTAACATTAAATTTCTGTCCAATCAAATCAGTGAAGGAGCAAATGAAATTTAAGGATTAGAAGTAAAATACTTGTACATTGACTTTTTGAGTTTGGGTTAAAAATGAATGCAGTCATAGATAAACAGTGTTTACATTGTCATGTGTGATCAGCAAAGAAGTTAACGTGAGATTTCTTATCGTGGTTCATTATCTGCATCATGTACTCATTATCAGAATTCATTTAAATTCTTTGCTAATAGTTGAAGAAAACAGATGGGCTTGATTTTCACCACTCAGGAAGTAAACACCCAATTACTCATTATCATGGATGCTGCGCATTGCAGATCCCACCCACCAGATCACCTTCTCGTCAAATCATCCAGCTCCAATAAAAACAACTTCATCTGTGCTTCTAATGAGGTTGAAAGTGATCCATGTTAAATGTAGGTGGAAGTGTTTGTCAATTTCTCAAGCAAGTTAGGAAGATCAATTTTTAGGCTTCAGTGTTAAAGTGTTTTGGCATTAGTTACAACGCACTCCTCCAATCTGAAATATGTGGCAGAGCACTAGATGCCTGTCTCTTGCAAGGTACATGTTCTATCACTTGTGTATAATGATCACTCATTGTATGAGCAATAATTAATGTTCAGATCATTAAATAACTCTTGTTCATTATTTTTGGTTTAGAATAAATCAAATAGTATGCTTTTGGAAATACAATTACTGCATATTGCAACCACAAGCCAGGTGAAACTATGACAAAAATGAATCGAATTATTACAACAAAAGCCTCCATCGAATGATCTTACATTCTTACTATCTTCAAACATACAAATTTGACGTATGCAAGAGAAGTCACAAAAAACTTCTTGCTGACTCATTAACTATGAAAGGAAGCCATGTTAATTTCTATGTTGATGAGCTGTAACTGACAATAGCACCTGCTCTTTGGGAAAATTGGGACGTTGACATTTCAATCCATCTCCTGTTTTTTGACGTGTGCTGTCACCATCCTATTTAGCATTGCTCCATTATCTCACAGGTTTTAGGACAGACCAAAGTAACAAATGGCTTTTTCTTACGAGTTAGTGCAAGGAAAAGGTTATTCCTTTGGATATTTGCTTTCTGCAGCAATGAAACTGCTGATGGTAACTTATGGTCTGAATTCTCTCAAGGGTTCAAAGAATAAATACTGTCAATCATTCTCCACTGAGTTATTGATTTGCTTTACCTAGTACTCAACATATATCACATGATTGGCCATCTATAGAGCTCCAGCTGCCAATGCCTGTGGGCTTTTACTCAATGTTCCCCAACACTCTCATTTTGTGTCTCAGCTGCTCCATTTAGTTGGTCCCAATGGTCCTGTCCCCCATCAATGTTCACAATGCATCATCCTGGAGGATTGCTGGCCTTTCATTCTTTTTGTCTGCATGAGTTCTTGCATATTGGAGTCCAAATTCCTTCACAAAATTATGATGGGAATGGACAAGAAGTCTTGCTACATCACTAAGTGTGCAAAACAATGAAATGTATACGTGTTTCACCAAGAGTGTCAGCTGCTCCTGTCCTGAAGCCGTTCACATGCTCCTCATGGTGAACCTACAGGGGCCAGATTAGCCAGCAGCTCTCAGAGGGAAGGCTTCCTCCTCCGGTCAGGAGGAGAGGGAATGTCCTATCCTGAGTCCCATCATGTCCCTTGGAATTTTTTTTTAATTCATTCACAGGATGAGGGCCTCACTGGCCAGGTCAGCACTTATTGCCCATCCTTAATTGTCCACAGGACATGTCAGAGCCAAACATTGCTGTGGATCTGGAGTCACATGTAGGCCAGACCAGATACGGGTGACAGTTTCCTTCCCTAAATGACATGAGTGAACCAGATAGGTTTTTCCCTCAACAATTGAGAATGGTTTCACGGTCATCATTAGACTTCTAATTCAAATTCCACAATCTGTCATGGCAGGATTCTAACCTAGGTCCCCAGGGCATTACCTGGGTCTTTGGATTAACAGTCCAGTGATAACACCACAAGGTCATCACCTTCCTCCTTCCATGTTTCTTGGAATATTCAATGGGTACAGATCATCCTGCCAGAGTGGGCAATGGGACGAGGGAAGGTGGAGATAGGAGAATGTGGAGGGGGTTGGTAAATTTCAACCAATGCTCATTGTGAAGAGAGGAACAGATTTTGCAGATACTTGAGAGTGGTCCCAAACAAGTTACATTTGATGGACAGAAGCAGAATTCCGATTTACTCTGGTGTCAAGTTAAGTTCTGACTCTGGGCTCAGACTGAATTCAGATCATTATGTAAATTTTCCTGGCGCTAAGAGAACTCATTCTATTCATTGTATATTTCACATCCACTGATTTGAAGCAGAGCTGGCCATCAGTGAACTTTCACATTTAGATTAATTTGGCAGGAATCCCAATAATGCAGGACATTCACAAATGTCAAATTACAGAACCTATGCGCATGCAGAAATTAACATAAGTTATTTTCTGTCAAAATTATCACAAACAGTGATTAAAAATCAACGAGCTGTGTGGATATTTTTAAGACAATTAATTCTCAATATGACATGCAGTAAGTTTGTGATTGTTGAGGAGCTCTCAAAGGACTCCAATCACAAAGTTTCACAAGAGGCACTCCACATATTTTGTAAAAATTTGCAGCGGGTATTTATGAAAAAATCCAATAAAATACAAACTTCAACTGAATGTGTCTGTAACAAGGAGTGTGGCCCTGAGAGTCTATCCAAATTATTGCCAGAGCCTCTCAGAAAAAAATGCAATTATCTGTTCCCAGTCAGTCAGCAGGTACCCGGAGAATCCTTTTAACAAGGCAGCCACTGTGCAAAGATACATCAATGGCTGATTCTAAACAACTATCTCAGATTTATCCTGACACACAGCTTTTCCAGTTACAGTCATGACAGGATGTCTAGGTCAAACATACACTGTGCTATTTGATTGGTTCATTTTGAATTCTGATTGATGGGATGTCAAAGAGCCAGAGAATTCTGAGATAGTGGGAACTGCCGATGCTGGAGAATCTGAGATAACAAGGTGTAGAGCTGGATGAACACAGCAGGCCAAGCAGCATCAGAGGAGCAGGAAAGCTAACGTTTCAGGTCGAGACCCTTCTTCAGAAAATTTTCTGAAAATCGGTTGAAATTTTGTGGAGATTTTGAATCTTCCCGCTAATATGATATCCACCCCAAAAGACAATTAGCAAAGGGGTTTTTGACACGAATGCACAGATAATTTATGTATTTAACTTGGGGTCCTAAGCCAACCACTTAGATCATAATACTCTTTAAGGAGCCAGTTGTTTGTAACCTTTATTTATTCAGATTAGAAGAATGAGAGATAATCTTATTGTAATGTATAACATGCTGGGGGAGATTTGTCTGACTGGATGCTGAAAGGATGTTTCCCTTTGTGGAAATGGGTAGAACTATTGGACGCACTTTAAAAATAGGTGGTCACCGGTTAAGATGGAGGTGAGGAAAGTGATTTAATGGAAAGTGATAATATGTGAACTTCTCTTCCCCAGAGAGCGGTGGAGGCTGGGTCATTGAATATTTTGTAGTTGAGTCAGTTAGGTTCTTGATTAACAAGGAAGTTGAAGGTTATAGAAAGTAAACAGTAAAGTAGAAACAACAATCAGATCAATCAGATCTTAACAAATGGTAGCATGGGCTTGGGCTTGAGGGGCCAATGGCTTACTCATGCAACTAATTCACATTCTTATCTATTGCGAGCTTATACTTGAAGATTCCCTCCTTAAAGATCACCCATTGTTACATTACTGCTTTCCTCCCAGTCCCTACTCCATTTTAGCCTGAGTAGATCCATTCACAATGTAACTAAATTAGCTACTTCCAATTTAGATCTTCTCTGCTGGAATTATCCTTGCTTTCCTCCATTGCTAGTGTAAACCTTATGATAAAGTGATCACTCTTCCCAAATGATTCCCACATCATTTGATCCAGCTTCTTCCCCAGCACCAGATCAAGCAATATCTCTGTTCTAATTGATTCACATTGTTCTAATTGACCTACAAAGAGCATTATTTTACAAGTTAACGTATCAACAATTGCTCTAGCCAATGACAATCTCACAATGGAGCAAGCTACCAACTGAAATCATCACAGCTGCATCGCTTGAAAATTCAAGCCCCATCTCTAGACTATTTCCAATTATAAACTTTTCATTATTGGGCTGTCCATTTCAGGATATCATGCCTGGTGTAGCCTGCGTTACCCTTACAAATATCATCAGAATATGGGCATCATTCTATGTTGCTGACACAACTGAAGCAGGAGCACAAGTGGAAGTTCTCCTGTACATGTCTCAAAATAATCCTCCCCTTCTTAGTTTTGATTCTAATATTACTCAAATTTATATTTGCATGCAGTATCACCACCCTGTCGTTCTTGCAGCATCTCTTGGGATTTTCTGGCAGATTTGTTCTTCAATCTGTCTCACTATAAAGTACCTTCAGTAGCATGATCCAACCTTTTATGCTTCTCAATCCCAACAAATTATCCTTCAGGGAAATCCTCTCTTCCAACGTTACTAATGTTCCTTAATTATTACTGCAACTCCATCTCCTGCACTTTCTTATCTTTTCTGAACTCTCTGACCATGTATATATGATGTGTTTGGTGCTCACCACTAATCATTACAGGAATCAAAGAAGGCAGGAAAATGTTGTTACGGAATATAAAATCAGCCATGATTTCATTTAATCGCAAAGTGGACTCGATGGGCCCAATGACTACCTCCTATATCTTATGTTCTTATTTTACTGCCGTATCTTACTTAATGTAACTACATAATTTCCCCACATGGCTATTTGTGTTTTTAGCTCACCAACTTTCCAGAACATTTAGCATTGCAACTTAATTGATTCTGTTCTTCATCACCAGAAAAATTCCACACAAACCCAGGATATTTACTGCAAAATGTATCTCCATCTCCTCTCTGACTCGTCATGGCTCCATGACACCAAGAGAACCTCACAAAACTGGCCCTTAAATTTTTCGAAGATGGAAAAGAATAAAATGTCCAATACATTTATGTCCTATCATAATGTACCATAATCTGTGGGGCAAGTAAACTGTTCACCACTTCTGGAAACATCTTACATTCGCAATTTCTTTAAGGATGCCACAAACTGTAGATTTCTCTGAAAATATTTACCTCCTTCATTAACCCTTAGCAAATTGCATTTTGTAGCTTTCTCCAGTTAAAAATAGCTTAAATTTCGTCACAGGGATCTTGCAATTTGTTGAGTGATGTATTTTACCCATTGTTGACACAGATTGGAGAATTGTGATGAAACAAAATGATGGGTGACAGATGCCAATCTGGCACATCAATGAAGGTTGGTCTCTCTGGAGAGTGGGTTAGCTTTGATGTGAGGAGGCCTTCATAATGGTCCAGGTCTACGGTTATGCACAGGGCTGGTGACAAGATGGAGGAAAACACTGAAAGGCAAGCTAGCGTCTGTGAGCTTAGGTGGGATACTTGTATAGCCAGGAGAGGGGAAGCCCCTCATACATGCCATAAAATAACCTTTTAGTCGGTGGTCTCCCAACTCACATGAGCATAGAAAAGATTAGGTCCAGAAACAAGCCATTCAGTCCAGCTGATCCATACTGGATGTAATGGTCTGCATGTGCTTCGAACCATCACTCTTCGATGCACCCCATAAAGATATTCTTACATTTTTTTTCTCTCTCAGGCACTTATCCAGCTTCCCCTTAATTCATCTACTCTATTTACCTCAGCTCTTCTGCAAGTTGTAGCTCCTGTAATGAATGCTGCCTTTCTCTGAAGCAATTTGACAATTTTGAGGCTCAAGTCTAGAATTGTATTTGGATGGCTCAAGCATGGAGAAGAAGGGCACACAGGAGCAGATGGAAGCAATTTAGCCTCATGTTTTTCATCATTCAATAGGACCGTGGATGATCTGCAGTCAACTCCAAATACCCTCTTTTGATCCACATCCCTTAAAAGTTGAAGTTAACAAAAATCTGTCAATCTCAATTCTTAAATTAACAATTGATCTGTCATCAATTGCAATTTGTGGAAGAGAATTTGAATTCTCCCACTTTTGCTTGAAGAAGTTTATCACTCCCAAAAGGCTTTGTTCTAATTATCACACCATGCCCCCTTGTGTTGAGCTCAAAAACCTCAGAATGTGATTCTCTCCATTCACCCTCTCTGTTCTTGGTACTAATTGGATCACCCATTTCTGGAGGGTGTTACACAAAGTCAAACAACATTTACCAGAAAGCTACCTGTGGAATGCACCTGGGGGATGTGCCTAAGACATGAAACCAAACTAGAAAATATCAGCTTTTAAAGATAGTCACTTCTCAAAATACGAGACCTGATTGTAGCTGTGGGTATGAGTCATCTCGGAAGAGACACCAATGTCTCAAATTCTAACAGGTGCCTGAACTTCTGATATCCTGAAGTCGACTTAGACTCTAGTGGCAGAAGCACCAATCAATCCTTTCTGAGCCTGATTTCAACCTGTTAATTTTCTAAAGAAGGGTCCCGACCTGAAACATCAGTTTTCCTGCTCCTCTGATTCTGCCTGGCCTGCTGTGTTCCTCCAGCTCTACACTGTGTCATCTCTGACTCCAGCATCGGCAGTTCCTACTATCTCTGTTAATATAGTTCCCCTGGATTAGCACTAAAGATGGTGGTGTGCAGGAATTAGATTTTTTTCAGTTTTGTGGTTTGCGACTGTGACTCAGACTGCATGATTCTGGTTTCATTAACCTTAGAGGACAGTCTCATGAGCATACATTGGCTTGGGACCAGCTATACTTTGCAGAAATGACATTGAATCTTTAAACAACCTTCACTTTAGGTATCACCGGCATGTTTTAGAGAACAATCTCATATTCTCCACGATAAATGTTATGGAGGAATACAAGGTTAATCAGTAACCTGAAAAGAATTCTGACAGAAAATATACAAACAGTAAAGTGTCACTTAAGAATGACTTTGTTCAAGTTACCCTCTTAGTAAAGTAGTCATTAAAACACAAGCTGAAGCATTTATAAATTTGAAAACCATAAGTGCATGTCCTGGTTGATTCGAAATATTTAGCAATAAGTGACAATTGTCATCTTATGGCAGCAGTTACTAAATGTTCAGACAATTGAGTCTAAAAGGGAGACCTGTCTTAAAGTATTTATAAAAGATGTGACTGTTCACGGTTATGTTCACAAACATTTCTTCAATAACCTTTCTTCCTCAAAGCATTTCTGGTAATGAGATTCTTTAAACTGAAGGAGGCTCAGAATGGCTTCTCTGATCTCTTTGCAGAGACGATGTGGAGGTGCTGGTTTTGGACTTGGGTTGACAGAGTCAGAAATCACACGACACCAGGTGATAGTCCAACAGGTTTATTTGAAATCACAAACTTTCAGAGCCTCAGTCCTTCTTCAGGCGTTAGTGAGAGAGATAGTATCAGACACAGAATTTATAAGTAAAAGATCAAAGGTTCACACCGCTGATGGGGATGTATTAAACAAACTTAAGATGCTGTTAAGTCTTTAATCAGTTAGAAGGTATTAATTGTTTAATGTGTATATGTAAATCCCTGAATCCCTTTCGAGTCACAGTCCAGAGAGAACTAAAGGTTTTACCAGTGTAAAGAAAAGGTGACATTTTAGGTCAGACAATGCATGTTAGATGTGAGACCTTGTTTAGAATCCGTTTGTGTTTTAGTTTGCAGTCAGACTGGTTTTATTTCTAAAATGGGAATTTATAAAATGCAATATTGACTGACTGTCACTAAATTGTGTGCTTTTTGAACAAAATAAAATGCATCTGCAAATACAAATTCAACCCATAGATTCAGTGTGTGTTTGTATGTGTGTGTGAGTGATAGTGAGTAAGTGTGTGTGTGTATGTGTTTATGTGTATTTGTGTGTGTGTGTGTAGCAGGGAGAGAGTGTGTGTGTGGAGGGGTGTAGAGACAGTATATGTGTGAGGGGGAGAGAGAGCATGTGTGTGTGTGGGGAGAGGGGACAGAGACAGTGTGTGTTTGGGAGGAATAGAGAGAGTGTGTTAATGGGTAGGTGGAGACAGAGTGTGGGGGAGAGAGAGAGAGTGTGTGTGTGTGTGTGTGTGTATGTATGTTTGTGTGAGTGTGTGTGTGGTGGGGAGAGAGAGTATGTGTGTGAGGGGGTGTAGAGAGAATGTGTGTGTGAGGTGGGGTGGAGAGACAGTGTGTATGTGAGGGGATGGAGAGAGAGTGTGTGTATGAGTGGGATCAGAGAGAGAGTGTGTGTGTGTGTGTGTGAGTGTGAATGGGGACAGAGAGAATGTGTGTTTGGGGGGACTAGACAGAGAGCGTTTATGTGTGTGGGGGTGATGAGAGAGAGTGTGTGTGCGAGGGGAGGAGAGTGTGTGTGTGTGTGTGTGTGTGGACAGAGAGAACTGTTCTGAGGAAGGGTCACCGGACCCGAAACGTTAACCCTGTTTTTTCCTTCACAGATTCTGCCAGACCCGCTGAGCTTTTCCAGTAACTTTGTTTTTGTTCCTGATTTACAGTATCCGCAGTTCTTTCGGTTTTTCCATTGGGGCAGGTGATGGCCTAGTGGTATTATCGCTGGACTGTTAATCCAGGGATCCAGATAACGTTCTAGGTACCTGGATTTGAACCCCGCTACAGCAGATGGTGGAATTTGAGCTCAATAAATATCTGGAATTAAGAATCTAATGATGACTGTGAATCCATTGTCGATTGTTGGGGAAAAACCCATCTAGTTCACTAATGTCCATTAGGGAAGGAAACTAATGTCCATTAGGGAAGGTCTGGCCTACATGTGACTCCAGACCCACAGCAATGTGGTTGACTCTGAACTGCCCTCTAGGCAATTAGGGATGGGCAGTAAATGCTGCCTAGCCTGTGATGCCCTCATCCTGTGAATGAATAAAGAAAATAAAAATGAGTATTTCCAGCAAGTTTTATCAGTTTTGCCTTTGAAGAGCCTTTTCAGGCCTTGGACCATCCCTTAATGTGGGATCAACTTGTTCCTAACTGTTTACTCCGTTATTGTGATTGGAACATTTACAATTCCTCAAAAGTATTTACCACTTTCTCATGATTTTCATTGCAGAACAAATTGCTTCAATTTTCCTTGCATTTTCTAAATCTTGCTTTTCACTCTTTGCCTGCTGATGCTATTCTGAAGCACTAGAATTACAACACCCTTTTTCAAAATACAAAGATTGCTCTTTGATGGCCAACTGACTAATCTTTTCAGTTTCTGGTACTTGAATTGTGTTTTACATTAAACAACACTTTGTGTTTAAAGGTGATTGCTGATACTTTCCTGCTTGTTTGGAGACTATTTTATTATTCAAAGGGTTTAACAACCATTTTGACAAACTAGCTTCAATCCTCGCAATTTAAAACCAGTTTTTTTTTATTTTGCACCTTGTAGGAGTAAAATCTAACTGAGTTAAATATAACTGGGGAAAATTGTGGATTGTAATTTAGAGTCGGTTATTATTAAACTAAAACATGATTCAATTGTACTAAATCAAAACAACACTGACTGAACAAATTTACCAATATATCTTCACTTCAAAAATCAGAGAAAACTACAAGATCAAAATTATTCATTACAAAACTTTATATTTGCAGCACTTTATAGGATACAAGACTGATATATTTCAAGACAATATAGGAGATAGTTTTCATCTTAATTTGTTCAAAGGTTCAATGTTTCAATGGCTGGTCAGTATTTATTGCCCACCCATAGTTGCCCTTGAGAAGGTGGGCCTGAGCTGCCTTCTTGAACCGTTGCAATCCATGTGCTGTAGGTTGACCCACAATGCTGTTAGAAAGTGAGTTCTCAGATTTAGACCCAGCAATACTGAGGAATGGAAATATAAGTCCAAGTCAGGATGGTGAGTGTTTCAGAGGAGAGCTTGCAGGCGATGGTATTCCCATGTATCTGCTGCCCCTATCCTTCTCAATGAAAGTGGGTGTGAGTTTGAAATATACCTTTCAAGGAGACTTTGTGAATTTCTGCAGTGCATCCTGTAAACAGTACACACTGCTGCTACTGAGGACAGTGGTGGAGGGAGTGGATGCTTGTGAATGTAGTGCCAGTCAAGTGGGCTGCTATGTCCTGGATAGTGTCAAGGTTCTTGAGTGTTGTTGGGGCTGCACCCATCCAGGTAAGTGGGGAATATTCCATCACACTCCTGACTTTTGCCTTGTAGATGGTGGACAGGTTTTGTGGAGTCAGGGGGTGAGTTACTCATTGCAGGATTCCCAGCTTCTGTTTTAGCCAAAGCATTTATATGGCTAGTTCAGTTCAATTTTTAAATAATTGTTTGGTAGTACAGAAAACTTATCAGTCGTAGGACATAAGAAACAGAGACCATTTCATATAGCATGCTAGAAGCTACATATATAGATATTCTGTGTCATGTTTTATGTGGGCAAGATTAATTTGTGCAGACACTGCACCTTTGTGTAAAAATAAGGGATCATGGAGACAGCAATCTCTGCTGTATCCCCAAGGCAACACCCTGACCAATCCGAGTCTACTGCCTGCTCTGAGAATTCGGATTGACAGTTAACTGTTCTTGCTGCATCTCCATGCCAATGATGGCCTAACCAATGAACACCCTCTTCTCATTCTGTGTATAATAGTGTCTCTTTCCACAAGTCTGCTTCTTGTGTCCTTTTTCTGATTAGTGCAGATGAAAAGCTCCAAATTCTGGTCTACTTTAGCAATGTTTAAGTTCAGTTTCCTGTCAATGGTAACCCCAAGGTGATTGGTAGTTTGGGATTGCAATGGTAATGACATTAACCATTAAGGGTGGCACGGAGGCTCAATGGTTACCAATGCTGCCTCACAGCGCCAGGGACCTGGGTTTGATTCCACCCTTGGGCGACTGTCTGTGTGGAGTTTGCACATTCTCCCCATGTCTGCGTGGGTTTCCTCCGGGTGCTCCGGTTTCCTCCCACAGTCCAAAGATGTGCAGGCTAGGTGGATTGGCTATGCTAAATTGCCCATAGTGTTCAGGGGTGTGTAGATTAGGTGGGTTACAGGGGGATGGGTCTGGGTGGGATGCTCTGAGGGTCGGTGTGGGCTTGTAGGGATTCTATGAAATGGTGATGGAAAGATCCTGTCTTCGTTCTTGACTGAAGATAGAGCCAATATAGCATATAGTTCTTCAGTGCCAGTGTTGGAATATTGTCAGGACCCATAGCCTAGGAGGTTTATATTGCCTTTGGTCATTTAGAGTCACTGAGTTATAGAGTCTAACAGCATGGAAACAGATCCTTCGGTCCAACTAGTCCATGCTGACCATGTTCCCAAACTCAACTAGTCCAACTTGCCTGCGTTTGATCCATATTATTCTTGTTTTCTTGATATCACGTGGAGTAAATTGAATTTACTGTGTCATCAGGGCTTTATATGTATGTGTGATACAGCTATTTCTAGTGCCCTGGTTGAAGCCCAGTGATCTGTTCAGTATCAATTTTCTGATGGACTTTGTAGTGTTTATACAGAAATTAGACAGAATGGAGGTCTGTTAGGGAGCTTTTTCTGGCATTTCAGAGTCATCCACAAGTCTACTTCTCTAAGCAAGTTCTGGTTGTTTAAGAACTGTTGTAAACCCTCTTAGAAATGCCACTCAATTTTCTGCTATTGATTCAGATAATTATTCAGAATATTTGCTGAAGACTCGCAAACATGCTGAAAGTAGATTTGTTTGGCGAAAAATCATGTGTTGATGAGACATGAGGTGTGGTATTAATTAAAGTAAATATTCTCGTCTCCAAGGGTAAAAATTCTAGATACCTTTGGCCCTCACAAAAAAAATCATCTAAATCCATTCCTAGTCAATGCCAAACTGAAGAAACAGGATTCTGAACGAGACAGGCAAATACAGCCAGAAAGGAAACTTTAATTGTAGCTACAAGTCTGCAGGTAAGCATCACATAATCTCCCAGTGATCCTGTCATCGGTGATGCTTCTTCATACCGTCATCATGCACAGCGCAACCTGTCTGCTAGGACATGCGATCTGCATTAATGCACGGAGGAGCCTCATTTCTCCTGCATGTGTCCTTACAGCAGATGGGCTGCTGCTCATCAGGAATGTGGAATCAAAACACAGACTGATCAGATATGATCCTATTGAAAGGCATAGCTGCAGAAAGGGCAGAATGTTCTACTTCAGTTCCTACTTTGTGTATTCATGAAAAGAATCTCTGTGCTGCACTCATTCCAAATCCCAACGCTCTGTGGTCATAGCCATCTCCAACACACAACTTGATGGTGGCCAGAAACCTCGCCAGGATCAGGGTGAGCTCTGATGGTTTCCGGCAGCTTCACCCCTGATGGCACCAAATCCTACTGTGTTTTAAGGTATTAATGATTGGACAGGACCATCTGCCTGTCTGGCATGCAGAAGTCAAAATCCAACTCTGACATTTTTGGGGGCATCTGAAATATCCACCTTCTTCCTCAGTCAAGGATTCCCTGGCAGTGTTGTTGACTGGGACATCAGCCAGGTCTGAGCTGTCTCTTGCACTTCAGCCCATTTCCTCTCTCTTTGCTCTCACAACAGCAGTAGGGTGCCTTGTGTCTAACCATCCCATCAGCATACACATCTATAGGACCATTAGCCGCCATTTCCAACACCTCCAGTGGGAAGCCATTACCACATACGTATTTCCCACTCCTCCTTGGCGGCCTTCCGCAGGGATCATTCCCTCCAGGACACCCTGGTCCACTCCTTTTTCATTCCCAACGTCTCTGTATACTCCCATGGCACTTTCTACTGCAAGTTCCAATTTACTTCTGTAGAACACCTACATTCTGACCGCAAAAATGACCCTGAGCTTCCAGTTGCCTGGTTTTTCAATACACCACCTTGTTGCCTAGTCTATATCCAAAGCTCAGTGCAAGCTGGAAGAACAGCACCTAATTTTTTGCTTGGGGACCCAGCAACCTTCAGTATTTAATAATTTTAGGGCTTGAACATCTTCTCCCATGTCATTACTCTCATCCCCACACACCAGTCCTTGTCATTGCTTGCGCTGCCACTACACACAACCCATTGTCAGCCACTAACAGTTTCCATTAGCAGCTATTCATTCCACCAGGGTGACCTGTATCCATTCATTCATCTGTCCAGAAATGGGGGAGGAGAAGGGGGTTCTGAAATAAATAGGGAGAGAGGGGGAGGCGGATAGAAGATGGATAGAGGAGAAATAGGTGGAGAGGAAACAAACAGGTCGAAGAGGCGGGGATGGACCCAGTAAAGATGAGTGTAGGTGGGGAGTTAGGGAGGGGATACGTCAGTCCAGGGAGGACGGACAGGTCAAGGGGGCAGGTTGAGGTTAGTAGATAGGAGATGGGGGTGGGGCTTGAGGTGGGAGGAGGGGATAGGTGGGAGGAAGAACAGGTTAGGGGGGTGGGGACGAGCTGGGCTGGTTTTGGGATGCGGTAGGGGGAGGGGAGATTTTGAAGCTTGTGATCTCGGGCAACCACCTAGAAACCGATATCCATTTCAAGCCCACCGACTCCCACAGCTACCTAGAATACACCTCCTCCCACCCACCTTCCTGCAAAAATGCCATCCCCTATTCCCAATTCCTTCGCCTCTGCCGCATCTGCTCCCAGGATGAGGCATTCCACTCCCGTACATCTCAGATGTCCTCGTTTTTCAAGGACTGCAACTTCCCCCCCTCAGTGGTCGACAACGCCCTCCACCATGTCTCCCACATCTCCCGCAACTCATCCCCCACACCCCGTCCACGCAATAACAACCAAAAAAGAATCCCCCTCGTCCTCACGTACCACCCCACCAACCTCCGGATCCAACGCATCATCCTCCGACACTTCCGCCATCTGCAATCCAACCCCACCACCAAAGACATTTTTCCCTCCCCACCCTTATCTGCTTTCCGGAGGGACAACTCTCTCCGTGACTCCTTTGTCCGCTCCACACTCCCCTCCAGCCCCACCACACCCGGCACTTCTCCCTGCAACCGCAGGAAGTACTACACCTGCCCCCACACCTCCTCCCTCACCCCCATCCCAGGCCCCAAGAAGACTTTCCACATCAAGCAGATGTTCACCTGCACATCTGCCAATGTGGTATACTGCATCCGCTGTACCCGGTGTGGCCTCCTCTACATCGGGGAAACCAAGCGGAGGCTTGGGGACCGCTTTGCAGAACACCTACGCTCAGTTCGCACTAAACAACTGCACCTCCCAGTTGCGAACCATTTCAACTCCCCTTCCCATTCCCCAGATGACATGTCCATCCTGGGCCTCCTGCAGTGCCACAACGATGCTACCCAAAGGTTGCAGGAACAGCAACTCATATTCCGCTTGGGAACCCTGCAGCCCAATGGTATCGATGTGGACTTCACAAGCTTCAAAATCGCCCCTCCCCCTACAGCATCCCAAAACCAGCCCAGCTCGTCCCCGCCTCCCTAACTTGTCCTTCCTCCCACCTATCCCCTCCTCCCACCTCAATCCGCACCCCCATTTCCTACCTACTAACCTCATCCGGCCACCTTCACCTGTCCGTCCTCCCTGGACTGACCTATCTCCTCCCTACCTCCCCACCTACACTCACCTTTACTGGCTCCATCCCCGCCTCTTTGACCTGTCTGTCTCCTCTCCACCTATCCTCTCCTCTATTCATCTTCTATCCGCCTCCCACTTTCTCCCTATTTATTTCAGAACCCCCTTCCCCTCCCCCATTTCTGATGAAGGGTCTAGGCCCGAAACGTCAGCCTTCCTGCTCCTATGATGCTGCTTGGCCTGCTGTGTTCATCCAGCTCTGCACCTTGTTGTCTCAGATTCTCCAGCATCTGCAATTCCTACTATCTCTCATTCATCTGTCCAACTGCTTTTCTTTCTCACTTCATTTCCACCTATTGTTTACCCCTTTCCTCTCTCCCCACCCCATCTTCAGTATATATGCCAATCTTTTCCCAGCTATAATCTATCCTAAAGAAGGGCCACTGGACCTGAATGTTAATTCTTCTTTCTTTGCGCCTATGCTACCAGACCTGGTAAGTTTTTCCAGCAATTTCTGATTTCGTATTTTTTGAATTTGTTTTGAATAAATTAATTGTGGATATGATGCTGAAACAAGTGACTAAATATTCAGAGGTTTAACTCTGATCTTTGATAAACTCAATCACACAAAATGTATTCTGCTGGTAGTATCTTATCAAAAAATGTTTTGAAATTAAGTTAAAATGATTTTTGTCTCGCTCAAGACCAACATCATTTAAACATTCCTAGTATCCATATCAACTCCTCAAAACTGTAAGATAGCTTTGATGTTCAAAGTTCTTGATCAATATTATCCAAAGTGGCACAGAACCCAGAATACAGGACACAGAATAAAGATTGATCAGGAATTCCTGTGAACCAGACGATATTTCCTGGGATTTGTGTTCTCTCACTCCACTAAAGCATTGCATAATTTTATTTACTCTTTACCATCGAAGAACAAAGTAGATAATGAAATTAGGATTGTAACTAGGACAGAGATAGAATAGGAACAGTTTTTATCAATGTATACAAGTGGAACAGAAAGGGAATTATAGATTAGAAAGGGAACAGTCAGATCTTAGTCTACCAGGAAGACCACAATAAAAAAAAAGGCAAACACTGAAATCAATTCAATGCATTTGTGGAACACATCTAAAGGTTTCATTCCTTTTAAAAGATTAGATTTTTCTTTTAAAAAGCTGGAGGAAAAGAAGCTGATGGATATAAAAACTGTGCACAAAAAAGTAATAAAAACACTGAAAGAGATTAAAGCTGATGACTGATGGACGTCATGATGGAGTTTTAGAGGAGGAAGAGAATTTGTCATCCCCTGATGGATGTGTGAAAAGGCTTAAGTGAAGTGACTGTGCTGCCAATTTGGAAAAAGGGACAGAGGGATAAACCTGCAGAACTGTGAATGTGACATCTGTTGTGGTCAATTCAATAGAAAATATCCTTCAAGAAAGAAGAACAATGTGTTGGCAGAATCTTACTGTAAAAATAATTCAACCACATGACAGTCAAGATGCTCAATCTTGCTTTAAATGCTCATTCTTTTCACATTAAAATGGAATTGGGATGTATAGATTTAATACACTTAGGAAAAAAAGCAGAGGAGAAAGTTTTTTCCGTAACTATCTGGATAGAATGGAGAGTGGCAACTGGGGAACCGCAAAGATTGGTTCTTCAACCTGTATTTTGAATGTTTATTGATGATTTACAGGAAGGATAGTGGAATGTGCAGTAGGATCATTGCAAATGGATCTGTGTGGGTTGCAAAATTTATCAAAGGCAGGAGATGCTCTATATAGGAAATGCAAAACCATCTGTTTGAAGGGTACAAACAGTAGGAGTGCAAAAGGTATGGTAAAAGTCGACAGGAAAACAATAATGAAAAGAAGATGTGGTACCAAGCGAGACTCCCAGATAGTGTGTTGCCACCCGGGTGCCGGGGTCAGGGATGTCTCGGATCGAGTCTTCAGGATTCTTAAGGGGGACGGAGAGCAGCCTGAGGTCATGGTACACATCAGTACCAATGACATAGCTAGGAAACAGGATGAGAACCTGAGAAGTGAATATAGGGAGTTAGGATGGAAGCTGAAAGCCTGGTCGAACAGAGTAGTAATCTCAGGATTACTACTGGTGCCATGGGCTAGTAAGGCCAGAAACAGAAAGTGAGTGCAGCTGAACACGTGGCTACAGAGCTGGTGTAGGAAGGAGGGCTTCAGATATGTGGATCACTGGGATACCTTCTGGAGAAGGTGGGACCTGTACAGGATGGATGGGTTGCACCTGAACTGGAGAGGCACCAATATCCTGAGTGGGAGGTTTGCTCGAGCTCTTTGGGAGGGTTTAAACTAGCTTGGCAGGGGGATGGGAACCGGAGCTACAGATCAGAGGATGGGGTAGCTGGTGTACAGGCACATACAGCATGCAGGGAATCTATGAGGAAGGCTAAGCAATTGATAGGGCAAAGTTGCAACAATGCGATGGGTTGAAGAGTGTCTATTTTAATGCAAGAAGTGTCAGGAATAAGGGTGACAAACTTACAGCATGGATCAGTATTTGGAACTACGATGTTGTGGCAATTACGGAGACTTGGATAACACAGGGGCAGGAATGGTTGTTGGATGTTCTGGGATATAGATGTTTCAAAAGAAATAGGGAGGGAGGTAAAAGAGGTGGGGGAGTGGCATTGCTAATCAGGGATAGTATCACAGCTGCAGAAAGGGACGTTGTGGAGGAGGGTTTGTGCACTGAGTCAGTGTGGGTGGAAATCAGAAACAGGAATGATGCAGTCGCTTTATTGGGAGTTTTCTATAGACTCCCCAATAGCAACAAAGACACTGAGGAACAGATTGGAAGACAGATTTTGGAAAGGTGGAGAAGTAATAGGGTTGTTGTCATGGTGACTTCAACTTCCCTAATATAGACTGGAACCTCCTAAGTGCAAATAGTTTGGATGGAGCAGATTTTGTCAGGTGTGTCCAGGAAGGATTTCTGACTCAAAATGTAGATAGGCCGACTGGAGGAGAAGCCATATTGGATTTGGTGCTTGGCAACGAACCAGGCCAGATGTCAGATCTCTCAGTGGGAGAGCATTTCGGTGATAATGATCACAACTCCCTGACTTTTACTATAGTCATGGAAAGGGATAGGAGCAGACTGTATGGGAAAGTATTTAATTGGGGAAGTGGAATTACAATGCTATTAGGCAGGAACTGCGGAGCATAAATTGGGAACAGATGTTCTCAGGGAAATGCATGACAGAAATGTGGAGGTTGTTTAGGGAGCAGTTGCTACAAGTACTGGATAGGTTTGTCCCACTGAGGAAAGGAAAGGACGGTAAGGTGAAGGAACCTTGGATGACAAGACATGTGGAACAACTAGTCAAGAGGAAGAAGAAAGCTTACTTAAGGTTGAGGAAGCAAGGATTAAACAGGGCTCTAGAGGGATACAAGGTAGCCAGGAAGGAACTGAAGAATGGACTTAGGGAGAGCTAGAAGGGGGTATGAGAAAACATTGGTGGGTCGGAACAAAGAAAACCCCAAGGCTTTCTACACTTATGTGAGGAACAAGAGGCTGGCCAGAGTGAGGGTAGGACCAATCAGGGATAGTGATGGGAACTTGTGCGCGGAGTTGGAGGAGGTAGGGGAGGTCCTTAATGAATACTTTGCTTCAGTATTCACCAGTGAGAGGGACCTTGAAGTTTGTGAGGACAGCATGAAACAGGCAGATATGCTCGAACAGGTTGATATTAGGAAGGAGGATGTGCTAGAAATTTTGGAAAGCATGAGAATAGATAAGTCCCCTGGGCCAGACGGGATACACCCAAGGTTACTACGAGAAGCGAGGGAAGAGATTGCTGCCCCTTGGTGATGATCTTTGCGTCCTCACTGTCCACTGGAGTAGTACCAGAAGATTGGAGGGTGGCAAATGTCATTCCCTTGTTCAAGAAAGAGAATAAGGATAATCCTGGGAATTACAGATCAGTCAGTCTTACTTCCATGGTGGGCAAATTATTGGAGAGACAGTATTTATGATTATTTGGAAAAGCACAGTTTGATTAGAAATAGTCAGCATGGCTTTGTAAGGGACAGGCCATGCCTCACAAACCTTATTGAATTCTTTGAGGATGTGACAAAATACATTGATGAAGGTAGAGCAGTAGATGTGGTGTATTTGGATTTTAGCAAGGCATTCGATAAGGTTTCCCATGGTCGGCTCATTCAGAAAGTAAGGAGGCATGGGATTCAGGGAAATTTGGCTGTCTGGATATAGAATTGCCTGTCCAATAGAAGACAGAGGGTGGTAGTAGATGGAAAGTATTCAGCCTGGAGCTCGGTGACCAGTCGTGTTCTGCAGGGATCTGTTCTGGGGTCCCTGCTCTTTGTGATCTTTATAAATGACTTGGATGAGGAAGTGGAAGGGTGGGTTAGTAAGTTTGCCGATGACACGAAGGTTGGTGGAGTTGTGGACAGCGTGGAGGGCTGTTGTAGGTTGCAACGGGACATTGACAGGATGCAGAGCTGGGCAAGGAAGTGGCAGATGGAATTCAACCTGGAAAAGTGTGAAGTGATTCATTTTGGAAGGTTGAATCTGAAAGCAGAATACAGGGTTAATGGCAGGATTCTTGGCAGTGTGGAGGAACAGAGGGATCTTGGGGTCCACGTCCATAGATCCCTAAAAGTTGCTACCCAAGTTGATAGGGTTGTGAAGAAGGCGTATGGTGTGTTGGCTTTCATTGGCAGGGGAATTGAGTTTAAGAGCTGTGAGGTTCTGCTGCAGCTCTATAAAACCCTGGTTAGGCCACACTTGGAATATTGTGTTCAGTTCTGGTCGCCTCATTATAGGAAAGATGTAGAAGCTTTAGAGAGGGTGCAGAGGAGATTTACCAGGATGCTGCCTGGACTGGAGGGCAGGTCTTATGAGGAAATGTTGAGGGAGCTAGGGTTTTTCTCATTGGAGTGAAGAAGGATGAGAGGTGACTTGATGGAGGTTTACAAGATGATGAGAGGCATAGATAGAGTGGATAGTCAGAGACTTTTTCCAGGGGCAGAACTGACTATTACGAGGGGGCATGATTTTAAGGTGATTAGAGGAAGGTGTCGGGGAGATGTCAGAGGTAGGTTCTTTACACAGAGAGTGGTGGGTGTGTGGAATGCGCTGCCGGCAGTGGTAGTGGATTCAGATACTTTAGAGACTTTTAAGCGACTCTTGGATAGGCACATGGAGGATAGTAAAATGTAGGGTATGCAGGGTAGATTGATCTTAGTATGATAATAGGTTAGCACAACATCGTGGGCCGAAGGGCCTGTACTGTACTGTACTGTTCTGTGTTCTATGTTAAGTAAATATATACAGTATCATGTAATAAGCTTTCATGGGAATTAAGGGCCTTCTCAGGTAGTTCCTCAATACTGAGGATGAGTTTCCTCCTCTGTGGAGTAGAGGGTCCTGAGGTGAATGAACAGCCCAATGCTGGATCCCCCTGTCACAGGCTGGGGAAGGTGGTGTTTGCTGAATCAGATGGGTGATATCCTCGAACTTCCACAATCTCCTTCTACTGTTTGGTTTCAGCCTCCACCTGAACCTGTCAGAGATGCTCAGGATTTTTAGCACCTTTCTGGATGTTTCTGCTCCAGTGTGAGTGGTCTTAGGCTGGGAGATTCCCATGAGGTAATGGAGATGTTATATTTTCTCTGGGAGGCTTCGAGGGCGTCCTTGAAGTATTTTCTCTCCCCACCTGGTAACCACGTATTGTGACGGAGCTTGGAATAGAGAGCTCATGTTAGGTGCTTTGTGCCAGGTGTGTGGGCAATGTGAGCCGTTTAGTGATTGACCACAACCAGTGCCTCGATACAGGGATGTTGGCCTGAGGGAGGACACCGATGTCGGAGTATCTATTCCTACCAGAAAATTTGCAGGATATTGTGGAACTATTGCTGATGATGTTTCTCAAGAGGTTTGAGATATCTTATGTATAGTGTGCACTGATACAAACAGAAGAACAGCCAAAACTACTACCCTGTGGACCATGGGTCTTGAATCATACAGTACAGAAGAAGCCTTTTGGCCCATCAAGTTAGTATCAGTAGGGGTTGTTGTCATCAAACACCCTGTTGGTCAAAGGGTGTCTTCACCAAATACATTTCTAGCTCTTGTTTCCCAAATGCTGTTCACAGTCCTCTGACTCTGCACAGCTTAGCCCATCGAAATGGCACAGAAAATATCTGCATTGCAGTCCCTTCATTCTGCTTTTGTACATTCCTTTCACTTGGCTTTTTTTCACTACATGATCAAAAATCATTGACACATTTATAAAGTGCACTTAAGGCAGAAAACAATCAGTTATGTAATCAAATAATAGTGAACAGGAAAAACAACAGAGATATTAGAAGAGCCAATCAAAATCTTGGCCAAAAGGCAGCTGAGAGATTGACTGCAAAGTAGAGAGGTTTGAGGTGATAGACTGAATTCTGAGAGGATTGGTGTCTGGGATGAAGTTCCTGAGGTTAAGTCATTATTTTCCCCATCATCCCTACTTTGAATCATTGACATCATTTAACATTGCATTATCTGCCTTACTTCATGTGATTTACGTTCATTTCATACCCTCTGCACTTTACAACTGGAAAGGCTTTATTTCACTATTTTAGGATGATGTTTTTGAATGTATTCCTATTTGTCGGTCAGTGCTTCCTGAGTAATGTTTACACCAATCCATCATTTTTAATTCTATACTCCTGCCCTTAATGTTTGTTTTTCCTGAAGTTAAAAGTCTTTGCTGCATTCCTCTCATTACTTTAAACCATGCTGTACAATAACCACAGTTAGCAAACTGCACCAATCCCAGGTCAGTGTCTGACAGTCAAGTATTCTTGTAGTTCTGGGGCAATTTAAAATATGTCGCTGCTTGTGTCCATCCTCAGCTTCCCAAAAAAACCCTGATAGATGTAAGAATAAGTATTTGCTGAATGGTATTAGGGGTCTGAGGTTCATTATAATATTGAACTGCTGTGCCAGCTGAGATCAGGCAATTGTGTCCAGGCCAGTGTTGCATACAAGACCTGCTTCTCCATCCATTCTCCTTCACCACCTGATGGTGTTTTTGCTTGGGGAAGCTGAGATAACCTTGCACCAGCCCACAGGCACTTTCATTGCTGCAGTGTGTTCTGGACCATCTGTGTCTGTGGCATGACTGCAGTCAAACTCTATCAAGAACAAATATTAACTTTCAGCTGGAAATCGCAAGTAGGAGCTAAAAGGGTAACAGAGGCAGGAACCTTTATTGAAAGAACAATTAAAGGTAACACCATAGCATATAATGCTGCTGGAAAGTGGGATTAGACTAATGTACGGACCATCATAGACATGATGGGCTGAAGAGCCTCTTTCCATTGTATAAGAAATCTATGACCTGTATTTTTGGAACTTTTTATCTTGGACTTCAGAGATTACACAAAACTCTTTAGATATGGTGATAGATGTTCTCTTTTATTGACATGAATGCTATCAACCCATTTGGGAGAAGACAGTGAAGACAGAGCAACATTTCAGGGAATCTTGAAGATAAGTGACTTCTGGCCCAAACCACCTGCTTCAAGCCTTGCCCAAAACTGGCGACTTCATCATGAAACCGTGACTTGCTGATTATTGTGCTGTTGAGGAGGCTGTTTGAATGTCAAGTAGCCTAAATATTGGCACCCCATCCACCATTTTCAATATTCACTCTCTCCACCACCGACGCTCAGGAGCAGCAGTGTGTTCTATCTACAAGATACACAGCAGAAATTCACCAAAGATCCTCAGACAGCACCTTCCAAACCCATTACCACTTCCATCTAGAAGGACAGGGCAGCAGATACATGGGAACACCACCACCTGCAAGTTCTCCTCCAAGTCACTCACCATCCTGACTTGGAAATATATCACCGTTCCTTCACTGTCGCTGGCTCAAAATGCTGGAACTCCCTCCCTGACAGTATTGTGGGTCAACCTACACCACATGGACAGCAACAGTTCAAGAGGAAAACTCACCACTACCTTCTCCAAATCAATAAATGCTGGCTCAGGCAGCGACATGCACATCGCATGAACAAATAAAAATGAAATTATGTTAATTTTCCATTTGTCATATTTAGAGCCAAAGGCACTAAGAAGCACATTTTAAAAGCCTTTAATATCAAAAATATTTAATTTACCAAGGAAATGGCCATAAATTACAACAATGGAACTGTTAAATGGTCAATTTATTCAAACTATTTCCATTGATTTCTTTCAGAAAATGAAAATTGTAATTTGGCATTCAGTAACTGTGCTGTAACCCTGTTAGACAGTAGATCCAGGGACTGGAAGGCAGCTTTAGAATGTGCAGTAGATTTTAATTATTTTTTGAAAAAGGGTCTGAAGAAGGGTCACCTGACACAAAATGTTAGCTCTGCTTGCTCTCCACAGAGCTGCTTTGGTTTTCCAGCAATTTCTGATTTTGTTTTTTTCGTTTTGATTTATTTGGCTGCTGTAGTCTCAATGGGATAAATTGACTTTTTCTATACCCTCTGTTCTCTAGTTCTAATTTGAAATATAGCAAGTGCTGATTGGAGTGTAGTTCTGAGGGACTGGTAGTTTTGGATCTCAACTCCCAAAGCTCTCCTCCTTTGAAGTGGATGTGTTGTACTGGTAGACAAAGTTAGAGGTCACATGACACCAGGCTAGAATCCAACAGGTTTATTTGAAATCACAAGCTTTCAGAGCACTGCTCCTTCGTCAGGTGAAGTCACATGCTCTGAAAGCTTGTGATTTCAAATAAACCAGTTAGACTATAACCTGGTGTTGTGTGACTTCTGACTTTCTCCTCCACTGAAGGCTTTCCTCAGCTCATGCCTGACTCTATTAGAGAAACATCACCAAACGTTATCATTGAATCATACAGTTACTAGAACATTAGAATTTGCACTGGATGAAATCTACTCATGTTTAGCCATTAATTCCAATATTCCTAACAATGAAATGGTTTACATGTCCTGAGTTCAGCTTTGTACAAATTATTGATCACGTTTTTTAATAAAACATGCCTTTCCTAATCTGAATTTCAAGTTGCATTATGGCATCTAGAAGCTGACACATTGCTGTGAAGTTTCGTACTTTAATGTTCCAAAACTAATTCTACATTTAAGGTAAAAGATCAAATCCCTATTGTGTTTCATGGTGTTCAGAGAGAATTGCAATGTATTCGCAGCACAAACCAGGACATTCAGCATAGTCAGAACATTATTGGTGGATGCAGGTACAATTACATCATTTAAAAGATGTTTGGATGGATAAATGAATAGTAAAGTTTTGGAGAGATATGGACCAGGAGCAAGCACGTGGGACTAGTTTAGTTTGGGATTATGTTCGGCATAGACTGCTTGGACCGAAGGGTCTGTTTCCATGCTGTATGACTCTATGACTCTATTAACTCCCCAGAAGTGACTTCTCCCCAAGCTCCTGTGTCTAATCCCATCAACATATCCCCCTATTCTATTCTCCTCCATATGTGTATCTAGATTCCCCTTAAAGGTATCAATGTTATTTGCTTCAACTTGGTTGTAAGTTCCACCTTGTAACCATTCTAAGTTAAAGATTCGACTGCCTCTCATCTTCCAGCCATCATAGTGTTGAGGGGATTGAAAACCCTGCTGTGCTGTGTCTAAACTCACTCAGACTTCTTCCTCCAGCACTTTGGTATTGCAAGCTACGTTGGTTTCGAGCCTCATAACATGCGAATTTGACATTTGTCAATGACATGTTCAATTCGCTCTATGGACTCACCTCTACCTAAGTCTGTAACCTTCTTCAACACTGTGACCCTCCAAAATATCTGCTCGACATCTGTTTTGACCTCTTGTGCATCCCTGATTTGCACTGCTGCACCCTCTGCCATACACTCTGTAATTCCTTCCTTAAACCTCTCTGCAGCTCTCTCTCTCTTTCTCTCTCTCACCCCTCTTTGAAGATGCTCCTTTTCATCTGCCTGCTGGTTTAAGTAACCTTTCAGTGACCTTTATCTTTGTCTCCTTTATGCAGCTCGGTTTCAAGATTTGTGTTATAAAAGCATCACTACATCAACATACCATCAAATCAGTGACTCAGGTACTTGATGCTGACATTTTATTAAGACTATGAACATTTAGAAATACAAAATATCACAAAAATGTGACGAAAAAATTAAAATAAATGTAAACGTAGTTGTTGGCATTTCAAGCATAAATTAAAGCTCTTTGTGTTCAATGGGAATTGGAAGGTTTGCTTTGAGCTACCACTGGGACCAATCAGTACACAACAGCTGGACTTGTCCTTGCCAGTAAGAAACTTGCCATTCTGCTAAAATATCAATAAAAATTCTTCAGGTCATTTCTTATCAATGACAATAGGGAAGATTAAAACACAAAGTGCAGTCCCACTATGATTTTTTTTAAAAATGGAACAGCATTTGAAGCTTTAAGCTGTGAGTTTGAAGTCTAAGCATTTCAGAAACTCATACAAGAAAATTCAATCAATAGATTGAATGGAAGGAAACAAAATAGTTTAAAAGCTGAAGGACTGAATTAATATGTCAATGGACATTTACACTGGGACCAATTTTCATCTGAGTGTCCATTTTAAAAAGTGAATAATCAACAGTGAATTCACCAGAATAATAATAATGTGGAGAAAACTCACATTCATAATTACCCTCTAACACCCAGAACAAGGGTGCCATGGATAATACAAAAACACAGCAATTTCATCAAGACTAACAAAGCAGGGATTCTGTCAACACACCAATCTTGTTTATTTGAATAGAGCCTGAGAAAATTGTATTCTGACAACTATTCAGCAGCCCCCAACTCCTGCCACCTATTCCCCACTCCTGCCATCAGTAACCCACTCCTGTCACCCATTTCTCCCACTCATTC
>NC_063333.1:149584845-149626092 GCF_021869965.1 Rhincodon typus | reverse complement strand
CCATCTATCATCCAACCCTGCCATCAGTAACCCACTCCTGTCACCCACTTCTCCCACTCATTCCACCCATTCCCCACTCCTGCCATCCACTGTTTCCTAATCCTGCCTTGCCTCCCCACAGCACATTGCAAAGAAATGGCAGCTGTTCCAGCCTTCGTTCTAGTCACCATCTATTATTCGTCTCAAAACATAGAAGCTGAGGAGCACCTTTTTCACATAGAAGGTGTTGTGTATGTGGAATGAGCTGCCAGAGGAGGTGGTAGATGAAGATACAGTTGCAACATTGAAAAGATATTTGGACAGGTTCATGAATAGGAAAGGTTTAGAAAGAAATCGGCTAAATGCAGGGAAATGGGACAAGTTTAGTTTGGGAAACCTGGTCAGTATAGGCAAGTTGGGCCAAAGGGCTTGTTTCTGTGCTGTATGGCTCTATGGCTGTCTAATAATCAACTTCTCCCTCGTTAGTAGTATTCACTTTTCTTGTGCCTTCTCTCATGGCAAGCATTTTGCTTCCAAGCAGATTATCTTAAGTTGCATTAGAAAGCTGCACAATGATTTATGCAGCTTTATGTAACACCTTACACATTGCTAAATATCCATAGGTACTTCACAGGAAAGTTTTCAAACTCAGTTTGATTCTGAACTATTGAGGCCAAAAGTTTGGCCAAAGAGCCTGGTTTTAAGCATTATCTTAAAGGAAGATTAAGAAACACTAAATAGGTTTAGGGAGAGAATTCCAATGCATAGATTTTAATGGTAGAGCACAGAAATCTTGGTCAGGTTTCGGGTCAGAAGAGACCATAACAAAGATAGATATTAACTATCCAATGCATCCCTTTCAAGACCAGTTGGTCAATAACTGAAGGAAGACTATTGGCTATTGGGCACATATTTTAGTGCTGTCATTTAGTTAGCTGCCTCAGAGGAAAATAGACCCATTGGAGCTGAAAAAGCTAAAACACACCTGCATTTGAACACTGAGCTATATTTCTACTCCACAGTCACACTCAAAGACACAATGTGTCAACTCAGAAATAGCAGAACTGCAGATGCCTGAGTCAACACAGTGTGGGGCTGGAGGAACACAGCAGGTCAGGCAGCATCAAAGGAGCAGGAAAGTCAACGTTTCAAATCGGAACCCTTTGTCAGAACTGGTGAGGGGGAAGGGAGCTGGGAAATAAATTGAGGGAAAAGGGGTGGAGCTGGGGGAAGGTAGGTGGGATGGTGATAGGTGGATGCAGGTAGAGGGTAGGGTCAGTGGGAAGGAGGGGGCGGATAGGTGGGGAAGAAGATAGACAGGTTGTGTCAGGTCAACGCAGTGAGACGGATGATGGGTGAGGCTACGGAAAGGCAGGTGGGGTGGTGATATGTGTGTAGGGTCAAGGAGGTGACAGGGAGGATGGGGTGTTGACAATGTGCTGTCACACACTTATTCGTTATCCTTCAGCCTTCTAAGATTCAGCAGACTGAGTGTGTGGCCCTACATTCGTAATGATGCACCATCACATAAAGCAAAGAGATGGTGAGCCTGGGTATGTACATGAGGGAGTTACTGCCAACATAAGGATTATTACTCTTCCAGAAATTCTTCACAATGCTGTCCCTGCTGTGCTGGGCTGTGATACTGTCACAGAAACCCAGTCTCATGTTCTTGGAGATAGAGTTGAATCCTACCATAGAAGATAGAAACTCGAATTCAATAAAACAAGTCTGCAATTATAAAGCTATCCTAATGGAAGCTGTTGATGGTTGTTGTAAAAAGGTTCATAAATCCCTTTTAGGGAAGGAAATTTGCCATCTCTACCTAGTCTGGCCCACATGTAATTATGGAATGGCCAAGCAAGCCATTCAGTTGTGTCAAAAAAAACACAAAGTCAAAAGCAAGAAACAAAACTGGATGGATGACTTGGCATCGATGTAGGCACTGGATACAGAAAAAAAAAATCTCTCAACCCTGCAAAGTTCTCCTCACTAACATCTGGGGGCTAGTGCCAAAAGTGTGAGACTGGGCTCAATTACACTACTCAATCAACAGCCTGACATAGTCATACTCACCGAATCATATCTTACAGACAATGTCCCAGGCACCACCTTCACCATCCCTGGACATGTCCTGTCCCACCAGGGGGTCAGACCCAACAGAGGTGCCAGCACAGTGGTATACCGTCAGCAACAAGCTGCCCTGAGAATCCTCTACATTGATTCCGAACCCCATGAAGTCTCAAGGCATCAGGTCAAAATGAACAAGGAAAGCTCCTACTGATTCACCAAGAACCCAGCCTCTCAAACCCCTCCTACTCCCGCCTAGCTGATGAAATATTACTCCACCATGTTGAACATCACATGAGGAAGAACTGAGAGTGGCAATGTTGCAGAAAGAACTCTGAGAGGGGAACTTCATTGTCTATCACTGACAGTGTCTCAGCAGCACAACTACTGATCAAGCTGGCTTAATCCTGAAGGACATAGCTGCTTTACAGGGTCTGCAACATGAGGTGATGGAACAAACAAGAGGAAAAGATCTCCTAGTCTTGTTGTCCCCTTTCACAGAAGCATCTGCCCATGACAGCATTGGCAGGAGTGTTCACTGCACAGTCCTTGTGGAGATGAAATTCTGCCTTTACATTGAGGAGGCCCAACATTATATTAATTTGCTCTACTACTGTACTGAATGGAACAGACTTCAAACTGTTTTAGCAACTCAAAACTGGGTCTCCATGAGACACTGTGGGCCATCAGCTGTAACAGAATTGCAATTAATCACAATCTGCAATCTCATGGCCTGGCATATCCCCCACTCTGCCATTACCATCAACCTTGGTTCAGTGGAGAGAGCAGGAGGGCATATCAAGTGCAGCAACAGGCATAGCTAAAAATGAGGTGTAAACTTGATGAAGCCATCAAACAGGTCTGCTTGTGTGCAAAACAGC
The DNA here is from genome assembly GCF_021869965.1 of Rhincodon typus. Taxonomy (NCBI): domain Eukaryota; kingdom Metazoa; phylum Chordata; class Chondrichthyes; order Orectolobiformes; family Rhincodontidae; genus Rhincodon; species Rhincodon typus. The sequence continues at coordinate 149,623,162 of NC_063333.1, read as the reverse complement.
AGAAGGAGCAAACAATAGACAAGTCTAAATGATCCAAAAAAAACAACAGATCAGATCTAAGCTCTGCAGTCCTGCCGCATCCACTTGTGAATGGTGGTGGACAATTAAACAACTCACTGGAGGAGGAGGCTCTACAATATACCATCCTCAAAGGTAAGGCTGTAGTACTTGCAACAATTTTCAGACGGAGATTCAAAGTGTATGAACTATCTCAGCCTCCCCAGGAGGTCCTAAACATTGCAGATGCCAGTTTTCAACAAATTCCAATCACTCCACCGGATATCAAGAAATAACTGGAGGGACTGAGACACTGCAGTCCTTTTTGTTGATTATACACACTGCTGCTGATGAGCATCAGTAGTGAAGGGAGTAAATATTGAAGGTGGCTGATGGGATGACCATTAAGTGGACTTCTTTGTCCTGAATGGTGTCAGGTCTCTTGGGTGTTGCTTGAACTGCACTTATCCAGAGAAATGGGAAGTATTCTATCAGACTCCTGCACTGTGCAATGATCATTGAAAGTCACCGCTCTGACCTGATGATGGAGGGCAGGATATTAATGAAGCACCATCTCACTAAGGTATCTTTGGCAGCCCTTTCCAAAACCGCAACCTCTACCATTTAGAAGGATGAGGGAAGCAGATGTATGGAAACACTGCCACCTGCAATTCTCCTCCAAACTATACACCAACCTAAACTGGAAATATGTCACTGGCACTAGTCAAAATCCTGCAATTCCTTTCTGAACAGCATGACCTGTACCATGTGGACAGCGGGAATTCAGCAAGGCAGCTTTCCACCTCCTTCTCCAGTAAAATTAAATGAGAGCAGCCATTTAATGAGGTCATTGTTGGTTCTTCAACTATTTTCCTGCACTATCCATGTATCTCTCACTGATTTCAATATGTGGAAATCTATCAATTTCTGTCTTGAAGATACTTAAAGACAAAGTTTCCATAGACATTCTTCCTGTATCTACCCCTGTGAGAATTTTGTGTGTTAAGTGAGATAATTTCTTATTCTTCTAAACTCCATTGTTAAGCCTAGTCTTTTTAATGTTTCTTCATTGCACAGTCCTCCAATCAAGAATCTTAATTCTACATTCTCTCTGGCAAGTATATCTTTATGTAAGGACACTAAAACTGCACACAATACATGAAAAGTGGTCACACCAAGCATCTATATAATTGCAATAAGATATTCCTCAAATCATGTTGTTACAGTAAAGGCCAATAATCTGTTTATCTTGTAAATTACTTGCTGCAGCTTCATGTTTTAATTTTAATGTTATTTGTTAATGTTAATGCTAATTCGGTGACTATTGAACAATGGCACCCAAACCCTTTTAAAGTTCAGCATTTGATAAGAGGAATGGAAAGGGCCAAGTGAATGAACATGATGGGATTGGCAATCTGAAGTGTACTTATACTAATGCAAGGGTTATCACAGGTAAGGCAGGTGAGGTTAAAGCCTGGATTAATATATGGAAGTACAATGTTATGGCCATAATAGAAACATGGTTGAGATTAGGGCAGGACTGACAGCTCAACATTTCAGGGTTTAGATGTTTCAGGCATGACAGAGAGGGGTGTAAAAGGTGTGGGGGAGTTGTATTACCGATTAAGGAGAATGTCACAGCTGTACTAAGAGAGGGTATCTTGGAGAGGTCATGCAGCAAGGCCATATCAGTAGAGGTCAGGAATTAAAAAGGTGCAATGATGTGGTTATACTATGGGCTCCCCAATACCCAGTGCAGATTAGAGGAATAAGTATGTGGCAGATTATGGAAAGATGTGAAAACAAAAGGTTTGTCGTAAGGGGTGATGTTCCCCAATGTTGACTGGGAATCCCTTAGTCCCAGGGGCTTAGATAGGGCAGATTTTGTTTGGTTATCCAGGAGGGTTTCTTAAAATAATAAGTGGGTAGACCAACTAGGGATTGGTCATAGAAGACAAAGGTTAGTTATGGAGGGGAGTTTTTGTGACTCGAGGTCTGTGACCAGTGGTGTTCCACAATTATCAGTGCTTGGACCTCTATTTATTGTAATATATACATGAGGAAAATGTAAATGGAGATGGCATGCAAATTGGTGGAGTTGTGGATAGTGAGGAAGGTTGTCAAAGGATACAAAAGGATGTAGATAAATTGGAAAGCTGGGTGGAGAAATGGCAGATGGATTTTAATCTGGACGAGTGTGAGGTGAAGCATTTTGCAAGGTCAAATTCAGAAGGAAAGTGTACAGTAAATGGCAGGACTCTGATGAGCATTGATATACCAATAGATCTTGGGGTGTAAGTCCATAGCTCCCTGATACAGGCAACACAAGTGGCTAAGGGAATAAAGAAGGCATACCACATGCATGCTTTTACTGGTCAGGGCACTGATTATAAAAGTTGGCAAGTCATGTTGCTGTATAAAACTTTAGTTAGACCATATGTATAGTTCTAGTTGCCACACAGTAGGAAGAATATGGAGACTTTGGAGAGGATGCAAAAGAGGTTTACCAGGAAGTTGCCTGGATTAGAGGAGAGGTTTGACAAACTTGGATTGTTTTCACTACAGTGTCGGAGGCTGATGGATGATCTGATAGAAAAATATAAAATTATGAGAGGTATAGATAAGGTGGATAGTCGGCATCTTTTTACCAGGATGAAAATGTCCAATATGAGGGGGCATTGGTTTAAGGTGGAACATATTGCTAGGGGAAGTGATAGAAGCAGATACATTAGCAAAATTTAAGAGGTATTCAGACAGACATGTGAACAGGCAGGGAAAAGAGGGATACAGACCATGCCCAGGCAGGTGGGATTAGTTTAGAATGTAAAATGAAAGAATTGCAGATGCTATTATAATGGAAATTGCTGGAAAAGTTCAACAGGTCTGGCAGCACCTGTGAAATCAGAGTTAACGTTTCAGGTGAGTGACCATTTCTCAGAACTTTTATTTAGTTTATTTAGTTTAAAATAGCATCGACAGCACAGACATAATGGGCCGAAGTGCCCAGACCTGTGCTGTACTGTTTCATGTTCTATTTTCTAGCCCTTCACATTTTAGAGTGAATATTGCATTATGTTAGAATGTGAGTACGTTTAATCAGAAGGCAAGATGTGAAATTTAGCAAAGAAAACTATAAAAGTACAAGGGTCAAATTTGCTGAGGTAGACTTGGACAACACTTTAGGAAACAATGATTGTACTTCAACAATGGATTGATTTTAAAGAATTAATACAGACTTTATAGCAGCTACTCATTCTTCCAAAGCACAAAAAAACTAAAACAATCAAACATGACCAACAAAGTTAAGGGTTACATAAAACAAAAGGAAAATACTTATAAAATTGCCAGAAATAGTTTTAAACCTGGGGAATTGGGATAATTTTGGAATACAGCAAAGGAAGACCAAGAAACTGATCAAGAAAGGGAGAACAGAATATAACGTTACATTAGCAAACAAAAAAATTACAATGAACTGTAAAAGCTTATACAGGTATACAAAAGACAAACATTCAGCTCAGATAGATGTGGGTTCATTACAGGCAGGGTCAGGAGAATTTATAATGGGAAATAGAGAATTGACAGAGAAGTTAAACGTTTCTTCACAGTTGCCTTTTGTAGTGAGGAAGATAAAAGAAATTTCCTAGAATTAGAGTTGTAAAGGATATGGGACAATGGGAAATTTAGGGAGATTAGTATAAGGAAGAACATTGTATTGGAGAAATTAATGAGACTGAAGGTTGATAAGTCCCCAGGACCTGATAAATTACATCTAAGGGTTTTGACAGAGGTAGCTATGGAGATATTAGATGCTTTGAACTTGCAAATTGCTATCCCCTATTCCCAATTCCTTCGCCTCCGCCGCATCTGCTCCCAGGATGAGGCATTCCACTCCCGTACATCTCAGTTGTCCTCGTTTTTCAAGGACCGTAACTTCCCCTCCTCGGTGGTCGAGAACGCCCTCAACCGTGTCTCCCACATCTCCCGCACCTCATCCCTCACACCCCGTCCACGCAATAAAAACCAAAAAAGAATCCCCCTCGTCCTCACGTACCACCCCACCAACCTCCGGATCCAACGCATCATCCTCCGACACTTCCGCCATCTGCAATCCGACCCCACCACCAAAGACATCTTTCCCTCCCCACCTTTATCTGCTTTCCGGAGGGACAACTCTCTCCGTGACTCCCTTGTCCGCTCCACACTCCCCTCCAGCTCCACCACACCCGGCACTTTTCCCTGCAACCGCAGGAAGTGCTACACCTGCCCCCATACCTCCTCCCTCACCCCCATCCCAGGCCCCAAGAAGACTTTCCACATCAAGCAGATGTTCACCTGCACATCTGCCAATGTGGTATACTGCATCCGCTGTACCCGGTGTGGCTTCCTCTACATCGGGGAAACCAAGCGGAGGCTCGGGGACCGCTTTGCAGAACACCTACGCTCGGTTCGCAACAAACAACTGCACCTCCCAGTCGCGAACCATTTCAACTCCCCCTCCCATTCCTCAGACGACATGTCCATCCTGGGCCTCCTGCAGTGCCACAACGATGCCACCCGAAGGTTGCAGGAACAGCAACTCATATTCCGCTTGGGAACCCTGCAGCCCAATGGTATCAATGTGGATTTCACAAGTTTCAAAATCTCCCCTCCCCCCACCGCATCCCAAAACCAGTCCAGCTCGTCCCTGCCTCCCTAACCTGTTCTTCCTCCCACCTATCCCCTCCTCCCACCTCAAGCCGCACCTCCATCTCCTACCGACCAACCTCATCCCGCCCCCTTGACCTGTCCGTCCTCCCTGGACTGACCTATCCCCTTCCTAACTCCCTACCTACACTCACCTTTCCTGGCCCCATCCCCGCCTCTTCGACCTGTTTGTTTCCTCTCCACCTATCCTCTCCTCTATCCCTCTTCTATCCGCCCCCACTCTCTCCCTATTTATTTCAAAACCCCCTTCCCCTCCCCCTTTTCTGATGAAGGGTCTAGGCCCGAAACGTCAGCCTCTCTGCTCCTATGATGCTGCTTGGCCTGCTGTGTTCATCCAGCCCTGCACCTTGTTGTCTATAGATTTTGGAATTGTTTGTCCAGATTGGGAAGTTGCATATGTCATCCCAGTGTTTACATAGGAAGGGAGAACTCTCTAAGGGCAGAGAGGAAGAGAGGAAACAGGGATCAAAAGACCTGTTAGCTGCTATCAGCAGCAGGCAAAATGCTGGAATCCATTAAGAAAAATGTGATAAATAGAACTTAAATAAAACTGGTCTGATTGAGCAGTCAGCATGAATGTGTGAATAGGAACTTGGATTTGATGAGGTTTGAGCTTTTCTGAGGATGTTACTAATGAATTTAATAAAGGGGAGTCAATGGATGTATTATATTTGGATTTTCAGATGCTTTTGATAAGATTCCCCCAGATTTCAACTCTCAGATTCTCACATGATACAATTTGAAGTGTCTGACTGGTGATTGGTCTTTGTTACCACGGAAACACTCAGGTAGATGCTCAGTGTAACTTCCCTGGAAGGGTGTTGAAGATAAGCCTGAGGTTCTAGCTCCCTGGAATCATCATGAGGTGCATCAGCAATCCCTGATAGTCATCTACTTAGGGAAAATATCCTTGTGGCTGACTCTCTGAAAATTAAACTCTGGTGATAACAGCAGCCCACAGCCACTGCCAAGTTGGTATGACAAGATATTATTGCTGATATTCTGGAAGATAGTACCTGCCTCCTCTTCTCAGATCAGAGAAACATGGCACAGTGTGACCCTAGTGCTTCTGAAAAGAAGACTAACATTACCATTAGCCGGACATTCACATCACTTTGGAACGTAATTCTTTCCACTGTCCAAGCTTCTTCTGGGAATAGGGAGCTCCAAATTCTCTAATCTACTGTCAAAGTTCATCTTGATCTGCAGCATCATGTATAACAGAAAGTCATCCTGCAGGTCCAGGAGAAGGTATTCTCACTGGGTAACCCACTAAAGCCAGTGACAGTCTAAATACCACCGGACAACAAAATATGAAAAATGAATCTTGAATGATCTAAAAATACATTAACACAGCGATGCCTTTAAGTTCCCTTCTGTCCATATCCTCATAAATAACGGAGCAGGGAATGCAGTATCAAGAACATCTCAAACATAAAACCATGAAATCCCAAATCTCTTGGCCATTTAATGACTAAACAAGGACAGCAAAAGTAAATTTTATGGTTACAGGTTGTTAATGATATATACTTTATATATTTGAAGCAAAATATCCATTCTGAACTTAAAACAGACATTCACAAATTGAGGTGTATTCAATGATTCATCATGACTGTTGTGCATGAAAACCCTTCAATAAATGGGTACAGCATCTTCCAAGATATGCTGTCTACTGACACCAGTTCACGGGATCTGCCTTTAATGGGAATTCCATCAGAGATTTCATTTTCAAGTTGTTGTCTAATCCAATTATCTGACAACCACAAGCATTTGTATCTCATGAAAGAAAAGGTTGTGTAAGCTTCCTCCAATAGAATTTACTGCAGGATTAAGAAGTAAAACAATTCATGGATATCATATTTCCTATCGTACTGTAAATAAGGAATGTGATTAGTGAGTTCCTCCTGGATTCCAGAGTTGCAGTCATTTATCTGTGATTCAGCATTGAGCTGTAAATTGTGCAAAGGGACTGGTGACAAATATTGCAGTGTAGAACAGCAGCACAGTTTAAAGTTTGAAGACCACAGAGACCTCAACAGTGACAGACAATGCTCTCTGTGCCCTGGCTTGAAGTCTCAGCCTGGTTGCAAATGAAGTAACTCAGAGACAGCTTCTGCAATGAACCACAGGCTACTCAAACATTGCTCTTCAGTGAAGTTTCAGGGGTGGAAATTCTTCACCAATGATCCATTATGGGTAAGGCTGGACTCCTGAGTAGTTCCATCTTCATCCTCCCTCTTCACCCAGCTCCTCCTCTTCTTGTCTTTTCAGTTCTTCTCTAAAAGCAAGCTTACCAAGCCATCCATGAGTGATATAAACTGTTTGCTAGGCAGACAAAACCAGCCCAAAGTCATTGTCAGAACTCAGATTTACAGGTGAACAATGGGAAACAGCCCAAAGTAAATGAACAGAATTTAATTGATTGAAGATAGATCATCAACTGTCTGTGTGTCAGAGATGAACCACGATCATCAATTTGCATCAGGTTATTGCATTAAAGAGTATCAGGGGAAGTTATATTGTACATAAAATAAATAGAAACAATTCTATTCGGTGCTGCTGCTTGAAGCTTGGAAACTTTTATATTTTTGATTATGTAAATTAATTTTTTTGAAACTTGAACTCTCATTGAATGCCATTTCATGCCCAATTATGCCCAAAGCAGAATCATTGTTCATTTATGCTTTCGTCTATGGAGAGATGGATAATATACATGCTGAATTGTTCTTGGGCCCATAGCCAATGGTGCAGCTGCTATTGTTGGGGGAGGGAGCCTGCAGGAATCTGTCAGCTTTCAAGTGGCCTCTCATCTTTGAGAGGCAGGCTAATCCCAGGCCAGAGCTGGCTCTGCAGCAGTGTTTGGAGTGGAAGGAAACAAAATGCTCTTGCCCTATTGATTGTAGCTGGTTACTAGACAGCAGAAACCTGGGTGGACCATCCCCACCTCTTTGACCTGTCTGTCTCCTCTCCACCTATCTTCTCCTTTATCCATCTTCTATCCGCCTCCCCCTCTCTCCCTATTTATTTCAGAACCCTCTTCCCCTCCCCCATTTCTGAAGAAGGGTCTAGGCCCGAAACGTCAGCTTTCCTGCTCCTCTGAAGCTGCTTGGCCTGCTGTATTCATCCAGCTCTACACCTTGTTATCTCAGAAACCTGGGTGGATCAGCCATGACTCCTGCTCTGCTCTGCTCTTTCACAACCTAATTTCTCATGGGAGGGGCCTCCTGCTTATTTTAGGTGAAAACCAGGAAAGCTGGGTAATTGTCTGACTCATCTTGGGGTTGGACATATTTCAGGTACATATCTGGGCTGTAAGAGATAACAATGTGAAACTGGTGCCCTCACAATGAAGCCCAATTGTAGTCTGTCTAGTGTCCCAACTGCCATTCAGTTTTTACTTTGTGTCTTTTTTGATGCCTTCCCATTGCTTTAATGAAATAAATGAATGACGTCTTTAGAGTCATAGTGTTATACAGTACAGAAACAGATCCTTTGGTCCAACTAGTCCATGCTGACCACGTTTCCCAAAATAAACTATTCCCATTTGCCTGCATTTGGCCCATTTCCCTTTCCTATTCACGTACCTGTTCAAATGTCTTTTAGATGTTCGAACTGTACCTGCATCTACCACTTCCGCTGGCAGTTCATTCCACACACAAACCACCCTCCATATAAAAACGTTGCCCCTCAGGTCCCTTTTAAATCTTTGTCCTCTCACCTTAAAATCATGCCCTCTAGTTCTGAACTCCTTTACTCTTTAGATATTTCCTCACTGCCTGACTGAGCCGATCTTGCACAATTTCAGATCATTCTGTGGTTGGTATCACTTATTCACTTTCTGTAATTTATTTACTGAATGTTAAATGCTTCTTTGCGATCGTGTCTGCATATCTGATTCATAGTCACTCTACATGCTGACCTTTTCTCAATGTTCAGGCGTATGCAGGTTCTCCTCTTCCATCTCCAGCATCCCACTAATGCGTTTCCAACATTCACTGTTTTTTATTTCAATTTTCTGACATTGGCATTTTTTATCTTTATCTCCCCAATCAAATCTCCAATTAAGAGTGCTTTGAAGAATCAATTGAAGGATTAACTTCAATGCTGTCCAATGAAGTTAATCAGATTTTTAAAAACAATATTAAAAACTGACAACTGCATTTGGCAGAATTTACTGAAGGAGCTAACTTGGTCCCAAGTGGTCAAAGGCCTGCAGATTTTAATATTGACATCTCCACTGAGCAAACAAATTAATTGTAAAATAATCTGTGCAAAGTTGTCCTGGTTCTTCAAGACATAAACATAACAGGGTGTACATAGAGTACAATTCCTCAGAATGGGTAAGTAAACATTAATTTCTGATGGATGTCTCTGTAATTAAGCAATTTCCACAATGTTTACTTGACAAGGTATCTTTCACTTTGTTTATCAGCCAACATTATGATTAGTTGCAAGCCCTTCTCCAATTACTCAAACAACACACAGCATTAGCTCTGCAACTGACAGCCGCTTTTCAGTGTTAATGACAAATTTAATACTCATTGAGAAATGGTATGGGTGGGGAGGAGGGGAGACAAATAAAATCTGCCCCAGAAATTCAGTTTCAAAATTGGTACCAATACCTACATAAGTTGACTTACCTTGAAGAAATTTTCATCGACCTACAATGCAAGTAACCTACTGTAACTTACTGCAAGAAACCATCACTCTACTCATGATAGATTGCTCTAAAATGAAGGTTTCTTTGAATTAAAAATTGTGCAATTCAGAAAGACTTGTATATAATGGTCATTCTTATAGGTAACATCTGTTGCATTACAATGTTTAATACGATGGACTGCACAGCTACTTTAATTCAGCACTTGTATATTTAAGGAATAAAGTGAAATGGTATATAAGAACAACATTGCGATGTTCCACAATGCCATAATTTTAATTACAGACCTTTATATGTTAAAGCATCTTCACATGTGTAATCAAGTTTGCTATTTTTAAACTAGCACAGTATCTTTTATTGTGGAACAATGAACTTTATAAAACAATAAAAAATATACACCAGGGAAAATATTTTGTTTATTTTTTATATTTTCAAAACGTGTTCTTTTCATTTGTTTGTCGAACCCATCTTTCAAAATATTAAAAGGACACTTGCTGCTACAGTAAAATTGTGGAACAATTGTAGCTGGAGAAATGAAAATTGGATGTTTTCTTTGTTTTACATACAGGTGTTTTACAATGGGAATGAAAATTAATTGCTTCTTTCTGACTTGTCTACTCCGTACAGTTCTGACAGTTTTTTGAAATGAGGTCCCCAGTCTCCAATATAACTATAGTCCTGTTCAGAGTGTGTTGTGACTGAATCCAGTGAACTTATCGACCCTGCTGTGGAGCCATGACCTTCGTATGCATATGTTTGGAGAGAGTCATAGGGAGGAACACTTTGATCCAGATCAGCTTCCTGCAGTTTTTCAGTAATAAACTCATGAATGTCAGGCCCATTCGGGGCGGATGGGGGTCTCTGTCTGGGCACAGATTGTACATCTGGTCTAACATCTCGCCGATATCGGACTTCCTCAGCAACTGCAGGGTTCCTTAGTGCCGAGATGTCAAAAGCCTCTGTGTCTTCCTCTCCTCCTCCCTCATCATCGTAGGTCACCACATTCTCTCGGATATCTTCCTCTGAAATGATGAGAGGCTCTTTTTTACTCCGCTTCAGTGTGATGAACAGAATGATGATTGCTGCCATGAAAAAGACAGGTGGTACACTGAGTTATCAGGAGAAAGACAATTCGGGGATACCTTAATATCACTGACTGTTTTAGCAAATGCACCGTCTGAGATAATCATGTGACACGTTTTTGTATTGCTGGAAGTATTAGAAACAGATATCCCAATTTTTGAATAAAGACCGAAAGAACTGCAGATGCTGTAAATTAGGAACAAAAACAAAGTTGCTGGAAAAGCTCAGCAGGTCTGGCAGCATTTGTGAAGGGAAAAACAGAGATAACGTTTCGGGTCCGGTGACCCTTCCTCAGAATGGGTTTGAGGAAGTTCTCCCAGTTCTGAGGAAGGGTCACCTGACCCGAAACATTAACTCTGTTTTCTCCTTCACAGATGCTGCCAGACCTGCTGAGCTTTTCCAGCAACTTTGTTTTTTATCCCAATTTTTGCCCCATTTAATATAGTAATCCCACAAATGGAGACTTGAAGGTTTGAAGCAATGAAATTGAGTACGGAATTCAGGAATTGGTAAATATATTTCAACTTTGAAAACATGAGATCTGATCCAGCTGAGGGAGTAAACTGACTGCCACTTTAAGAGTCCATTTCCAATGAAGGACTCTGAGTGAAAGCTGATCAAATAAAGAAGCAGTTTCCTGACAAGACAACATCAGGAGGAATTTGGTAAAAGCACCCAGATTAAAACTGGCTGTCTTATGTTCAAAGTGGCTGCTCCTCAGTCCTATCAGTGAGCTGCACTCGGTTCTGATTTATGTCTAATTTGTGCATATATCCTCATTGTTGTTGCATCTCCTCAAGTTCAACTGCATTTTAGTGATTAAAACCCTTCTGTTTTCCTGTGACAATGGGCAGGATATCAGCTCAGAGGCTGGGAAGGAGTTGGGTGGAGGAGTCAAGGGAGGTTGGCTGTGTGGATGTCTCTCAGACATTGATCAGAACAGTGCAGGAGGCGAAGGATAGAGAGGTCAAGGTGAAACTGGGACGGAGAATTGAAATGAGAGATGCCTAGAAGGCTGAGGTCAGGCTTGTGGACTGGAGGGAGGTGATCTGTAAAGCAGTCACCCAATTTGCTCAGTCTAATGAACGAGACTACATGACAATCAGTGACTATAGTCGACTGAATTGAAGAAAATACCATGTGAATCAATACTTCATTTGCAAGCATGTTTGGAGTTTGAGAAGGGAACAGGTTAAAGGGCAGGTGTTACCTCTCCAGACTTTTCATGGGAAGGAGTGAGTATTTTGGGGTCTCTTAAGGAGAACGCAGGGCATTAGAAAGGGAAAGGTGCATTTGGAATGACAGAAGCAGAAGGGATGGTAAGACGAGTTTGTTGATGGCATTATGCTGGAGGCTGCACAAATAAAAAGTGTTGCTACAGGAACTGACAAAGTTGTTCAGGCATACCTGCTTGAGGTTCAAGACAAAATAAAAAATCCATCAAATCCTCATCAAAGAGTTGCTTTATGCCAATGATCCTGTATTAGCATATCATACAAACAGCTATTCAGCCCCTCAGGTCTACATTCAATAAGATCATGCATGACCTGATTATAACATTAAACCTACATTCCCACCTTCTCCCAATAAGCTTTTGCTCCCTTGCTTAATAAGAATCTATCAACCCTTGCCTTAAAAATTGTTCCTGGACTCTTGCTGCCATCGCCTTCACAAATTTCCAAACACTCACAACTCTCTGAGAGAGTAAAAAATGCTTGATCTCTGTTTTAAATGGACAATCACTGATTTTAAACCAATGACCACTAGTTCTTGATTCTCCTATAGGAGGAAATATCATCTCTGCATCAACCTTGTTCAGAGCTCTCAGGATCTTATGTAGTTCAATCAAGTCACCTCTTGCTTTTCTAAACTCCAGCAGTTACAAGCCCCACCCGTCCAACCTTTCCTCATAAGACTACCTGCCCATTCCAGGTATTAGTGGAGTCAATCTTTTCTGAACTGTTTCCATTACATTCATATATTTCCTTAAATAAAGTGACCAGTACCATCCACATTACGGCAGGTGTGGTCTCACCAGTGCCCTGCATAATTGAAGCACAGCCTTCCCTCAGTTTAATTCCCCTCACTATAAATGATAACATTCTATAAGTTTTTCTAATTACTTGCTATACCTGCATATTAACCTTTTGTGATTCATGTGCTAGTACACCCAGATCTCTCTGCACCTCAGCCTTCTCCAATCTCTTACCATTTAGATAATATGCTTTTTTTCATTTCTCCTGCCAAAATGAATAATTTTGCATTAGACTTCATTTGCCACATCTTCACTTAACCTATCTAATATCCCTTTACAGCTTCCTAATTTGCTCTTCACAACTTGCTTTCCTACCCTTCTTTGTGTCATCTGAAAATTTGGCAGCCATACCTTCCATTCTTCATCTGAGTCATTTATGTTGATTGTAAACAGTTCAGATCCCAGCATTGATCCCTCTGGCTGACCTTCATACCAACCTGAGAAAGACACACTTCTGCCTACTCTCTGCTCCCTGATAGCCAGATATTTTCAATCCATGCCAATATCCACCAGTTCGCCTTTATCCACAACTATGTTATATCCTCAAAGAACTCCAATTGAGTGGGCAAACATGATTTCCTTTTTACAAAACCTTGTTGGCTCTTCCTGATTACCTTGAACTCATCCAATATCCCTGCAATATCTCCTTAACAATAGATTCTAAAGTCTGTCAATGAGATAACATTAAAACGTCAGACCAGTAGATTCTTGTCTTCAGTTTCTGTTTCTTTTTGAACAAAGAGTTACATTTGTTACCTTCCAATCTAATGGGACTGTCTCAAAATTAAGAAAGATTAAAAGAATTAAAACCACTGCATTAACTATCTCACTGTCAATCCTTTGAAGACTGTATAATGAAGTCCATCAGGATCCAAGCTCTTGTCAGCCGGCAGCTCCAACTATTTACTCTGTCCCACTTCCCTGATGATTGCAATTTTCTTGAGTTCCTCCTTCTCTTCCATTTCCTGATTTATTGCTGCTTCTAGGAGGTTACTTGTATCCTCCACAGTGTAGACTAATGCAAAATACCCACTCAATTCACCTGCCATTCTGTTATTAATTCTCCAGTCTAACTTTCTCTCAGACCAATGTTCACTTTATTAACTTTTATTTTCTAATTATTAATAGAAATCTTACAACTTTTTTTTACATTGGTGTTTAACTTTTGTACTCGAATGTTTTCCTCTTTTATAATTCTTTGGTCATTCTTTGCATTTTTTATATTCTGTCCAATATTCTGACCTTCCACCTGTCTTTGCACAATTATATGATTCTCCTATGTTAGCCACCACAGATTGTGGACCTGCCCCTTGGAAGTTTCTTAAATGTTGGAATATATGTATTCTGTATTTTCTGAAGTATCTCCTAAATGTCTACCATTGTAACTCTCCTGAACTATTGCTTAACCTAATTTGCCAACTCACTCTCGTCAGCTCCACTTTCATATCCTCATGATTCTCCAGCTTTAGATTTTTAAAAATAGTCTTGGACCGACTTTTCTCTCCCTTATCTCAAAAAAGAATCTAAATTTCATTCATATTATGGTCACTACTACTTCAGGGTGACTTCAATATAAGATCATGAATCTCTGTTTATTGCAGTGCTCAGTGCCAGGTCTAGTACAGCCTGCTCTCTGGTTGGTTCAAGAATGTGCTGTTTTGGAAAACTACGTTGAAAGTATTCAGTGATGTCACAGCAAGGATCACCTTCAGAAGAAAATGATCAGACTCTCTCAGGGATGTTAAAAGTTTGGTTTGAGCATCAGCCTCAGAACAATATTTATCGCAGGTCAGGATGTTGCAGTATTGCCACTAACAATGTGAAGCTGAAGTTTGGTGATAGCTCCCACATCTCGACTCCAAATCTCTGGTAATTTGTCCCTCAGTTCTAACATGTACATATCCTGGCACCTCTGAGAATGGGGCATTCCATCTTGAAGATGGCAGAACTCCCATCTCCAGGGGGCACAGTTTTTAAATTGTTTCGCATTGGCCAAACGTGACTGGAAACACTCCTGGCTTTTAATCCATGAGATCCCGCCCATGCAAAATGTGACCTATAAACGGATTCTCTGCTGAGCTGCCTGATTATTTCCATCATTTTCCTTTTGTCAATTTCAGATCACCAGCATTCACAGTATTTTACTATTGTCTTAGCATGTTTACATAGTGCTGTGGTGCAAAACTTTTAATCTGGTCAATCTGGTTACTTGAAATAACACACAGTAGAATATAGAAAGAAAGTACAATGCGTTTTCAAAAGAAAAACAAATCACATGATGATGTGACTCATAACATTAACAGATATTAAAACAAGAATCTTTTCGAAATGGAATCACGTCTTGGGAATTGACACTGGGAAGAGAGGAGTGAGGCTGGAAAAGCACAGCAAGTCTGACAGTATCCGAGGAGCAGGTAAGTCAACGTTTTGGACCACTACTCTTCTTCAGGAGTCCTGAAACATTGACTTACCTGGTCCTTGGATGCTGTCTGACCAGCTGTGCTTTTCCAGCCTCACACCTATAGATTCTGACTGCCAGTATCTGCAGTCCTTACTGTCTCCATGTCACTGACGTTTTGATGTGTACATCTTCCTTTACAGATTTTTGCCAAGGACAGACAGCAAGGTGGAGAATTAAAATGACATGAAGAAGGTCAAGTTTGGGTGCTTTCAAAACACACACTCAAATATTTACTAGATCTAAAAAAAAATACAGTTGATACTGGGAATTTGAAGTAACAACAAAAAATGTTGAAAATACCCAACGAATCAGGCAGCAACAATGGAAAGAAAGAGTGACTGTTTCAGATCAATGACCTTTCATCAAGATGGTCATCAACGGTTATCAGTTTCTGGTCAGGTTTAAAAGTTGCTATTTATTGACCAAATGATTTTCTAGTAACTTAAATCTTATTAATTCATTACTGATTCAATGTGGATGTCTGTGAGTATCTTTAATACAAACCATTCCTTCACAAAGAGCATACTAAAGTAAAATTGAACTAAAGGCCTTCTTGAGGTTTAAGATAAAATGTGGTTCAATAGTAACACCCTCTCCCTGGCTAACATGCCCAGCTTCAAGATATTAATCTTTCAAAACTGGCTCCACTCGTCATTCTGACACCAGACTCCTGAAACACATGTTTTATTCACAACACGACTGCAGCAGAATACTCGTGGCAGAATAGCAAGATAGTTTAAGGATCTTTTCAAGCCCCAGGCTTGTGACTGTCCAAAATGGAGCAGGTTGATTTGGAAAGATACTGTGTACATTCTGATACTTTATCAGGAACATGCAGAGGTCAGGTCAATGGGAACCTCCAACCACCCCATCTCCCCCAGCCTCAAGCAGCACCTGCTTCAGATATGGCCAAGATTGCAGATTGCACGCTAAACTTATCAGCCATTTGGGAACCTACCAAACTGCAAGTCACCCTCAATCCTGAGGAACTGTTAAAGAATGTAGATAAATGAGTGTAACAAATTACTGCAGTCATTTCAAGCTAATAATCTCATTTCAGGATTCAAAACACTCATTTGGCAAATAAACATTTCAATCAAATTACGGTATTCAAATTACTTCTACATGTCCATTCATTTCAATCACATTAAACAAACAAGAATGTCCTAGAAAAACAATAGGCACTTTGCTATCCTTTGTCTCAGGAATAGCTTCAGTAATTGCATGTTTCGGATGCTTTCTCTTAAATTAATTTGCTGTTGAAGAAAAAGAGATTTCTAAATGATTTGTTTCACTTCAATTTCATTCCCATTCAAAAAGAGAGAGAAAAAAATCTAACCACATACACATCTGGATGCTGAGAAAGATAAATTATTAATGCAGCTGCATAGGTAAATTCCCCAAACTGTCTTTTTGCCAATTGGTTCCGAAGTCTTGTGTTGCGAGCTATGAAACTATGATAATGTTATCCCACCAGAGCTGGTTGTGAGATACATTGGTTTCTCTCCAATACATGGATTTAACATCATTGGGAATCCTTTTTATAATGTTCCAATGATTCACAAAGTAATTTCCGAATAGGTCCAGGTCATTGATCATAAGCAGCATGGTTATCTTGTACAATGAGGCTACTGGAAGCAAATGGTCATTTATTATTACTTGGTTTCAAGGGCTGGTGCCTGCAATGTTCAACAGAGAAAATCCCCATCTTTATGGGAACTCCAGAAATAAATCAGATTAGATAAGACAGGATCCAGATCTGCTAACGACTGAATTAGTGGCAGTAAAACAGTATCTTATTTCAACACCTGCCACTAATATCATAGATACAGCTTCCAATTATGTAAGTCGTGAGCAGGGGATATATGACATCTGTTTAAACCAATAAAAAATAGACTTTATACACGCTGCTCATAGTGTGATCTTCACCATGTGCCTCTAAATCAGGCTTAACATGATTTTCCATCAATCATATGGTTCAGCGTTTCGAAAGAACAGTGCATGATTACAAAGCAAATGACAAATGAATATTTCAGTTAAGACTTGGAACGAGAACATTTGAAAATTCCAATTTTTCAAATAAAAATTCAACTTTCAAGTTGGACCACTGTGTGGCATTAGAAGCATTTTTTTTTCCTGAGGCGATATTAAATAAATGATCAGCCAAACTACCTTACACACACTAAAGCTTCCAAGAGTAATGATACAGCTGGGAGTCTGGTTTAGCACTTCACTTTGCTCTCCGTCATGTAATCATTTGGCAACAGTAATTAGAATTTCTTTGCCTAAATACATCAGTCAACAGACATTCCTATCAATTCCATTTGCCCCTCAGACACCATCATGGTAAAATTTGTACGTGTGATGTGGATGTAACTGTCAGGACCAGCATTTATTGCCCTTGAGAGGGTAATAGTGAGCTGCCATCTTGAACTGCTGCAGTCTGTGTGGTTTTGGGAGTCCCATGATGTCGTTAGGGACAGAAATTCCAGGATTTGAGACAGTGACAGTAAAAGTGGCAATTCCAAGTTAGGATGGTGAGTGGCTTGCAGGGAAATTGCTTGTGGTGGTGTTCCCATGTATCTGCTGCCCTTGCCTTTTGAGATGGGAGAGATCATGAAGTTTGGAAGGTGCTGTCAAAGGAACCTGGTGTGTTGCCAAAGTGCATTTTCTAGATGGTACTCATTGCTGTCATTGCATATTAGTGATGGCAGGAGTCAATATGGAAGTTGTGGATGTGGTACCTCTCAAGCGGGCTGCCTTGTCCTGGATGGTGTCAAACTTCTTGAATGTTGTTGGAGCTGCATTCATCCAGGCAAGTGGGGAGCACTCCAACACATTCCTAACTTGTGTATTGCAGATGGTGGATAGGCTTTGTGGAGTCAGGAGGTCAGTTAATTACTGCAACATTCCTAGCCTCTGACCTGCACTTGGAGCCAATGTATTCATATACCTAGCCCAGTTCAGTTTCTGGTCAATGGTAAACTACAGGATGTTGATAGTGGGGTGGGTGTTGTGGGCGAGTTGTCTTGTGTTCAGCTAAAGTAATGCCATTGAATGTCAAGGGACAACGGTTAGATTCTCTCTTGTTGTAAATGGCCTTTGCCTAGCATTTGTGTGATGCAAATGTCATTTGCTGCTCATCAGCCCATGATTGGATATTGTCCAGATCATGCTGCATTTGAACACGGACTGCTTTAGTATGTGAAAATGGTGCTGACCATTGTGCAATCATCAACGAACTTCCAATACTCAGACTTTATGATGGAGGAAAGGTCAATGTTGAAGCAACTGAAGATGGTTTGGCCTGGGACAACACCATGAAGAACTCTTGTAGAGATGTCCTGAAGCTGTTTTTTCTCCTGATTCTTATTGACTACAGTTTTGCTGAGCTCCTTGATGCCAAATATGGCCTTAGTGTTTTGTCCATATTTGTGTTGAGGCTGTAAGGAGGTCAGTTTGGTCTGGTCTCCTCACAGTGCTATCACTGTTTAGATCCTTGGACCTTTTGTTCCACCCCTGATCCCATGTCCTCTGCAGCCCAAACGCAAAATACTGCTAGTCCATAGCTTCATCGCACATCATCGCAGCCAAACTGTAAACCATCCCCCATCTTTATCTCAGCTGTGTACTCTGATGTTCACGTGATGGAATAATCAGGCCCCTACATTCCACAAACTACCCCTTGTTTAAAGTCCGCCACAACATCAGCCTCAATAATATTAACAAAGCTTGGTCTTGGAGTCATAGTACGGTGACATTAAGGTTCAGTAATACTGAGGAGACTAGTCACACCCCTTCTGGCAATGCTCATCTCTGGCCCGGCTCATATGACAATCTTGGGACCTTGGTGCTTGTCATTCCAGCAGCAGCGACTGTCTCCAGTGGCACGGCTGGGCACAGGAGTTCCTGGCCTCTGATTGACTGTTGGTAGTTGAGACTCTCACACAGACGTTCCTGATTCTGAGGAAGGCAGTTATGACCTGATAGGCTGGTGTCTTAGTGGACCTTCCCTGAAGCACCATGGGATTTATATCTCTCTAGCCAGGAGGCGAGAACGTGACACCGCAACAAGATTCCACCCCATAGGCTCAGACAGTTTTGAGGGAGTGCATTTGGCCCATCTAGCCCAATTTGGAAACTCTGCAGAGCAATCAAATCTGTCTCATCTTGGTAATCGTAATGGATGGCCGCAGAAGAAAGACAACATTTCAAAGGTAATTAATTGGATTCAAAGTATTCGTGAAATGCTTCGAGAGATCTGATTTATAAGTGCTAGATGTTTTTTCTTTATAAGTTGAATTTATTAGTGATTTTAATTCTATCTCAGAAACCAAACCTGTTTTAACACTCCTTCATTGCTGGTACCTTTAACATTATTCCCAATTTTGGCCCATAGCCATTCAGAACAAGAATCTAATGGAAATTTTGGAATGTCTATGTGTTCATTTGTAAAATAGACCCATTTCACTTGATTTTGAGTAAATAAAAATGAGGAAGGCTGTTTCACTGCAGCAACATTCATCTAAGATTGCAGAGAAGGAAATAAGCTGTGCAAATCCTGAGGGCACCATTTCTTCCTCAAACATCACAGACAGCCTCTGTCTCTTCTGGCTTTCAGCAAAGACAATCCAAATGGATTAACAGCTTTATTAGCTTCATTTTTCTTGTCTATGAGTTTATTGAGAAACTGAAACCTCCGCTATTCTGCATTGAAGAAAAAAGCTGGCAATGCTTCAAAGTGGTGGGACACATCTGCGGATGAATCATTGCATTGGAAAAGGGTGTGTGTTGGATTTTTGTGGATGATAGGAAGATACTAGAAGGAAGTGCAGTCCAATGTCCAGGCCTCTTGGGTGTTTGTGATTTTGGGTGCGAGCTGAACCGACTGACCCTAAAGATTTGGAGGAGGTGTCAGTTGTTGTATGGAATTTTAGAATTTTTCCAGAAGATGGTTGGGCCTAGGACACTACCCTGAGCAACTCCTGCAGAGATATAGGGGGATTTGGAGGGGGAGGGGGTAGCTTCGTGGTATTATTGCTGGACTGTTAATCCAGAGACCCAGATAACGTACTGGGGACCTGGGTTTGAATCCCACCATGGCAGATGGTGGAATTTGAACTCAATAAATATCTGGAATTAAGAATCTAATTATGACTGTGAATCCATTGTCGATCATCGAAAAAATCCATCTGGTTCACGACTTTAGGGATGGAAACTGCCATCCTTACATGGTCTGGTCTACATGTGACTCCAGACCCACAGCAATGTGAGTGACTTTGGGCAATTAGTGATGGGCAATAAATGCTGGGCAATAATAGCCAGCGATGTTCTCATCCCGTGAATGAATAAAAAAATGTCCTGGAGCTGAGATGGCTGACCTCCAACAACCACAACCATCTTCCTATGTGGTAGGTATGACTCCAAACACGGGAGAGTTTGACCCCAGATACCCATTGATTCCAGTTTTGCAAGGGCTCCTTGATGCCACACTTAGTTGAATGCAGCCTTGTTATTAAGGGCTGTCACTCTCACCTCACCTCTGGAATGCAGCTCTTTTGTCCATGTTTGAACCAAGGCTGTAACGAGATCAGGAGCTGAGTGGCCCTGGTGGAACCCAAACTGTGTGACACTGAGCAGGTTATTGCTGAGCAGGTGCTGCTTGATAGCACTGTTGATGACACGTTCCATCACTTTACTGATGATCGAGAGGAGACTGATGGGGCAGTAACTGGTCTGGATGGATTTGTCCTGCTTTTTGTGTCTAGGACAGATTTGGGTAATCTTCCACAATTTCAGGTAGATGCCAGGGTTGTAACTGTACTGGAAGAGCTTGGCTAGGGGAGCGGCAAGATCTGGAGCACAAGTCTTCAGTACTATTGCTGGAATGTTGTCAGGACCCATAGCCTTTACTGTATCCAGTGTCTCCAACCGTTTCTTGATACCATGAATCGAATTGGCTGAAGACTGGTATCTATAATGCTGTGGGCCTCTGGAGGAGGCCGAGATGGATCATCCACTCAACAGTTCTCACTGAAGATTGCTGCAAGTACTACAGCCTTAACTTCTGCACCAATATGCTGGGTACTTCCGTCATTGTGGGTGGGGATATTTTGTGGAACCTTCTCCTCCAGTGAGTTGTTTAATCGTCCACCACCATTCAAGACTAGATGTAGCAGACTGAAAAGCTTGAATCTGACCTATTGTTTATGGGATCACTTAACTCTGTCTGTCACTTGCAGCTTATGCTGTTTGGTGTGCAAGTAGTCCTGTTTGGTACCTTCATCAGGCTGACACCTCATTTTTAGGTATGTCTGGTGCTGTTCCTCACATGCCCTCCTGCACTCTTCATTGAATCTGAATTTAATTAATAAATCCAGTCTCAGTGAGGGTGTCAGTGAAAGCACAGTCTTCCAAACCTGTGGTTATCAAAAGGACAAGGGCAGCTGGTGCATGGGAAGACCACTACCTGCAAGTTTCCCTCCAAGCCATTCATTATCCTGACGTGTGACTATGTTGGTATTCATTCACTGGCACTGGATCAAAGTTCTAGAACTCCCTTACAGCAATGTAGGTATACTTACAGGCTATAGACTGCAATGGTTCAAAAAAAAACCTTGTCCCCACCTGCTCAAGGTAATGAGTTATGCCGGGTAATAAATATTTCTCTAGCCATTGAAGCCCTCACCACATGAATGATAGCTCTCAGGCTTGTATCAACACTGAAATAGCAAGTACTGATGGTTCTTAAAATTTAAAACCACTGTCACACAAAAGCTTTGAGGCCGGGCACTTTAAATAAGTTGAAAACTGGACATTTCCCTTGACAGCCTGAGATTTCAAACAACTTTGATATTTCCAATGAAATTATTCACTCCTTTACACTCACACATGTCAATTTGTAACTATCCCAAAGGGCTCCTGTCCTGTCCCAAAAGACACCTTTCCTCTCCCAAATTGCAACTGTCTCCTAAACGTGTCTCTTGAACTTTTTGAAAGGACACTCTACTCTAAGATCAGCTCTAAACCTGCTCCCAAAACGTTTAAAACCTGCAAGTCATGTTTTGGACATTTCACCTTCAAACTGTATTTAAGTGAAGACACTTGTTCTTTAACTCCACAGTTAAAGAAATACAGAAATGTAATGCACAATCAACGCCATTTTCCTCATCAGTAAAACAGGAAGGGAGGGAGAACTGAATATCCAAATCAGTTTTTTCCAAGCCAGAGACCCTCTCCACTGTTTGCAAATTTCAGGTCAGATTATCACAGGAGAACATCATTTTATTTCATCACCTTGGATTTGGCTAAAGTCTTACCTTAGTCTAAATAAGAAGGTAGATTAACCAACACCTCGACCCAGGTCTAAGTACAATCTCATCAAGAACTATTAATTATCAATTTACTGCATGCTCCTAGGAAATGATTGCCTCACTGAATTCAGTAACTCTTCAAAAATAAATTAAATATTATCCACCCCAACATTTATCAAACATCATGAATAAGTTGAAGACTGGAATGTTGGCTCTAAATGATAAAGAATTTCTTCCAGCTCAATTAGTACATATGTAGAGGTAAACAAATCCTGCTGTCCTGCCACCAATATGTATCAGATCTTAATATATAAACAACAAGGGATATGGAAATTTGATTTTTTTAAAGCTGCCTTCATTTTCTTTGCTGTTAAAATCCATTTTGTTAAGGAGCAACTTCCTAAACTGGGTTCAGAGTGACCTTAAAAAGTTTTAAAATTTACCGATTCAGCCAATCTAAAGCTCAGAAGATTGCATTCATTAAGAGAGTGCCTGGGGTGGATCTACAATGTGTGAAATGTTAGAAACAAAGTGAAGGAAGATTTGCATTTTTACTTTTAACAATTAGTTGATGTCTCAGTAAACAGGCAGAATCAAACAGACATTTTAGAAGAAAGTTTGTGGGTTTTATCATTTTTCTTTACAGACTTATATCTCAAAGTCAGCATCCCAGTGCACTGCATCACCTGCACCATCGGAATACTGGGCTGTGACTCATCTGGGCTGGCAATGCAAAGTGAGCAAGAGAGAAGCAAGAGTTAGTTTTGTGCTCTATCCCTCCGAAAGAGTGTAAAATACACACCAATCAATCATAACCATCTGTCCAAGTGGAATTTCACTGTTATTGAGGTCCAATTGCTACTGGCTCAACAATGTTGTAAAACAGAGAGACCTAGGGGTTCAAGTACATACTTCTTTGAAATTTGCATCACAGGTAGACAGGGTGCTTAAGAAGTCATTTAGCACGCTTGCCTTCATTACTCAGACCTTTGAGTATAGGAGTTGGGACGTCATGTTGAGATTACACAGGACGTTGGTGAGGACCCTTCGGGAGTTCTGTGTGCAATTCTGGTTGCCCTGCTACAGGAAGGATATTATTAAACTGGAGAGGGCTCAGAAAAGATTTACAAGGATGTTGCTGGGATTGGAGGGTTGGAGTTATAAGGAGAGGCCAGATAGAATGGGATTTTTTTCACTGGAGCGTACAGGATTGACGGATGACCTTATAGTGGTTTATAAAACGTTGAGGGGCATACATAAGGTGAATAGCAAAAGTCTCCTCCCTGGGGTGAATGAGTCCAAAACTAGTGGGCATATTCTTAAGGTGAGAGGAGAAAGTTTTAAAAAGGACATGAGTGGCAACATTTTTCACAGAGAGTGGTTTGTGTGTAGAATGAACTGCCAGAGGAAGTGATAGATGCAGGTACATTTACAACACATAAAAAACATTTGGATAATTACATGAATAGGAAAGGTTTGGAGGGATTTGGCCAAATGCAGGAAAGTGGGACTAGTTTAGTTTGGGTCGGTGTGGACTAGTTGGACTGAAGGGTCTGCTGTACAACTCTATGACTCTAATCAACTCACCCAGTAGGATGACAATGCACAGTAAAATGGCTATTAATGCCCCAGTGCTCAAACCAGCCGCAGAAAGGTATGCTTCAGTACTGCATGTTCGAACCTTGCCATTTCTCTCACAGGCACACACTCTAATAGTGAGAGTACCGGTGCTGCTCAGAATGGGATTTCCACTGTCAGAAACCACAATTGGAAGTTGGTAGACCTCTTGGAGATGCCTGCTGAATTTTCTTCGTCGTATCATAATACTAGCCGTACTGTCTATAACAAGAAACACAGTACAATTGATGAAACAGAAGGCAAAATGTTAAAGGTAGACACTACAAAAAAAAGGTCATTTATTGGGTATTAACCTTCAAACGCACATGGGGCACCATTAATTGAAAAAGAAACATAGCTGGCAGAGGTTTGGTACAAAAATTTTAAATGATCCCAAATTGTGAGATGTAAAAACAAAAATAGGAAGTCATAAAAGGGTGCACAATATGGTCAAGTACATCACAATTGAAATTCAATAGAACAAAACACAAGGTGGTTCATTCTGGGAAGTGAAATGAGCAGTCTTTTAAGCACTGGATGATCAGAACCTAAATGGTACAGAGGGACAAATAAAATTAGGGAGTACAGGTACCTAAATTATCAAAAGTAGTGAAAAAGTGATAAGGTCATAAAGAAAGCACTATCATTCATTTCTGTGTTATAGTGTGCAATGCTGTGTGATACTCTCCGACACTCTGAAAACACGTCATGGTACTGTGTGAGATTGTGAGGTACTGTGAGACTATGTGGAGTCTGGTCTTCAATCTAAAAGCAAGGTGTTGAAGTACTGGAGAAAATGCAACAAAAGAAAATCACAAAAATGTGAATAGAAATAGGCAAAGGCTAGTCTTCACAATGTTTGAATAGGTTGTGACTCTTTTAGATGAGTAAGAGAAGACCAAGCTTGACATAAAAGCAGTCTTCAAATGTAGAATGACAAGAGCTGATTAGATAAAGCTTGATGGTGGTCCATACATTGATATGGAGTGATTGTTCTGAATGGGTGGTTTCTGTGCTGTATATTTTATACAATACATCCATCTACTGTGTTTTGCCATAGAGAAAATGCTAAATCTTGTATGAATGTGAACACAAACAGTTGGAATAGTCATTTGGCCGTTCAAGCCCATTCTGCCATTTCACAGAATCATGATTAATCTGCCTATAAGCTCAAATCCACATTCCTGATCAATACATGATCACTTCCAAACTCTTGCTTAAAGAATCTCTCCACCTCTGCCTTCAATGTATTCAAGGACTCTGCTTCCACCAGCTTTCCAGAAAGAGGGTTCCAAAGGCTTGTGACCCTCTTCCAGAAAATAAATATGAAAAATAAATTGGAAGTCTTATCCCTGTTTTACTTTGCTGATGTCTTATCGTTAAACTGACTCCTGGGTTGAGGTTCTCCCATAACAGGAAACATCCTCTCCACATCCACCAGGTCAAGACCCCTCAGGCCCCTGTATAACTGAAGCATAACCTCCCAATTTTGTACTCAATTCCCCTCACAAGAAGAGATAACATTTTATTAGCTTCCCTCATGACATGCATATTATCCTTTTTGTAATTCATGCACTAGGACACTAAGGTTCCTCTGTACCTCAAAGATCTTCAACCTCTCACTGTTCAGATAATATGCTTTTTAATCTTCCTGCTGAGTTGCACAATTTTACATTTACCCACATTATATTTCATTTGCCAAATCTTTGCCCAATCGCTTAAACAATTTATTCGATCCCTCTGCAGTTTCAAAAGCAACGGTTGTGATTGTGGTGGAGTACTGCGACCAGTCTTGCTTACTATGCTGAGTCAAAGGGTCTATGTAGCAGTAGCAGAACATAAACCATGATTTAATCTTAATTAGAATAAGCATTTGTTTTCCACAAAAGGATGTAATTATTGTGTAACAGCAATAGATACAAGTTACTTTGGGAGTTAGGCATCATTAATGCCTGTCTGCAACAGGAATGACACGCCTGTCTCCATTAGGACTTCATGTTAGACTGCTCTATTCTCTAGTCTGTAGCCTAATATAGTTGCCAATATGAACCCTTTTTGAACTATTATCCGATACAACCATAATGGAAGTTTCAACCATGAGATTCTGGATCCATTTATTGTGGAACAACAGCTCATTTTGTTTCTCATTATCTACCCACAACCATCTTAGATGGCATGCTACTGATGCTAAAGATCTTTGTAATGGGAGTGGGCACAGTACGCACACTGACTGGACACAAGTACCTCGTTTCTCAACAATCCACTATTTGGAAGCTTAGTTTCTGCTTTTGGACACAAACTTTCTGATACAGAGGTAGGAGAGTAGGGAAACAAGACCTGAGCCACCTGTTGTCTGTACAGAAGCCCACGACTGGACATCAACCCAACAGTTAGAGACCAAATCCTAGCCTCACGTTTCAGGGCTGCCTGGAGTGGATATGATCATGACTCCCACTGGGTCTCAGGTAGCAATGTTACAACCATGTGAAAGGTTCACTTCCATACAACTCATAATAATCTGTGGAATGTAGTTATATGAAATTCAATTTGTCCACTATCTTAACAGGGATGCTTTCCATAATCCCATTCTCCCTCATCAGTGTGAAATGTCTGTTTCTCTCTGCACAGATACTGTCGGATCTGCACATGTCAGTATTTTCTGATTTTATATCAGGTTTCCAGCATCACAATTATTTGCTTTTCTGTTCTCTGTCTATTTACTACATATTGACATGAAGATCCATAGCATGATTTGATCTCCCACCAAAATTACAACCAGAAATGTGAGCAACCCCACACAGAGATTCTGGATGAGGATAACCTGATAATATCTTGGACCTGGTTATATTTTCGTGAGTTAAGGCAATAGCTGGGAAACAATTGAAATTTATACATTGCAATCCTTTCTCAGCTCTATCAATTGAGTTGTGAATTGCAGGGATTGCTGCAGAAATGGTCAATAGAATCTTCTTCTGTCTGTAATACCTATCATCAACACGTTACTGTGTTCATCCAGGAGAGAAGATTTTACTTCTGTTATTAAAAACTTATTCGTTTACTGCTTTATCACATATTACCCCCTCCATCACCGAATTTGCCATTAATTTAGCTCATTGCCTGCTGATACACTCACCCATGCCTCTGTTATCTCTAGAATTGATTATTTCAATGCATTATATTCTACCCTCTGTAAACATGAGGTTATCAAATCTCCGCTCTCTATGTCGTAACTTGCACCAAGTTCCATTCTCCCATTGTTCTCGTGTTCGCTGACCAAGACAGGCTCCTGATTGAGCAATTCATCAATTTTAAAATTTACATTTATGTGGTCAAATCCATCCATGGCCTCATGCCTCCCTACCTCTGCACCGTCCCCCGACCCCAGAACCTTTTGAAATCACTGCCTGCTCTTACTCTGGCCTCTTGAACAACCCCCATTCAAATTACTCCATCATCCTTCAGCCTGACCTCTACTTCTCTTCCCTCCCTAAAGACACACCTTAAAAACTATCTCCATGTCCGAGGTATTGGCTATGTTCTTGAATATTGCCATTCAAGACTCAGTGTCTAATTTGATGCCTGTGATGCAGTCGGGGCAGCATTACCATGTTCTACATGCTAGATAAATACAATCTGTTACTGTCAAGGACTGCGGTGATATGTGTGAATGAGTGTAGAAGCTCCCAAACACTAACAGACATTTCTGACATGCACACATGTCATTACACTTTGCACATTTCAAATAGTAATATCTATATTTTTACTGTTTACCACATTGGAACATTTTACCTCTTGGGCACTGTGCAGGAAAATTAGCCAAATCAGTTTAATGTTAATGGCCAACTCACCATGTGGGATTTGGGAATAAAAGCATTGTCCATTATCTTTGACAATCAATGCTCAAAATACATGATGGTGTGGATGAATCCAGCCCCAAAATTCTCCAAGTAACCAAGGATAATCCACTTCTGTGGGTGGCCAATCAGCAAAAAGTAACCCCCATGAATAGAATGGAAGGAAAGGTTTAGGTACCACTTCCCCAGTCAGAGGCTGGATCCCTTCTGTGCTTGCTGCTGATGGGTGTACTAATAGGCCTGTCTGCAGCAAACATCACAACATTGAGACAATGAATTCCTTGCAAATTAATGTGGAATCTCTAGTTTAAGGCTGCCTACATTCAAAATGGGAAGAAAGGTAAAAGATCTGACTGCAATGGACACTACTAATTGTTAAATGTCAAACTGAGATTGTGAGCTGAGATGCAATTTAAAAAGGTAGTAGCTACCAGGTCAGAATGTTCCAGCTTTGTGCATATGTGGTGAAAATGCATCAGCTGTCACCTCACCAGTTTGAATAAGTTGTGGTCAATGTGATGACATTTCACGTGTGAAAATGTATATCATTTATCGTGAAAAAAATTCTTTCTTTCAAATTTGCCTACCTAGTGTGTTGTAAAATTAAGATTATTGGTGTGTTGCTAATAATTGAGGATATTGATAAATTCTTCTAATTCTGCTTGTGTGAGGAAAATACATCAATATGTTACAACATGACAGCATTACCTCATAAATGAGTGAATGAAAATGCAAAATTAATCCCCAAGAAAATCTCAAGAGAAGCTTTTGAAAATAAAAATAACCCTGTTGATAATAATCAATGTTTATTGAACAGCAAAGAATGGCAGCTGGGAATGAGTTACATGGTTTTACCATCATAATGTTTTTGGTCGTAAGATATTATAAATTATCCAAGTAAGTGGTTATGTTCAGTGACAATTTTTGTTTTCTAATGGCGAAAGGGAAAGTTGCTATTTCTCAAAAATGATTCTGACCCAGACCAGTGGAAATCTGCAGGGCCATTTTCATATGGGGCCCAGACAGGAAACTTGTGCTAGCATTTGAAGTGCCTATTATATACTGATCCAACCCTGTTTTCAATTTGCAAAGTCACATGAAAGGGCAGGAAAATGGATGTGAGCAATGTTGGAACAGCCATGATCCTACGATGTTGCCTGGATTAGAGCGTATTAGCTGAAAGGAGAGATTGAATAAACTACATCGTCGAGGCCAGACGCCAACTCTCTGACACCTCCTCCTACCGCCCCCTTGATCATGACCCCACGCCCGACCACCAAACCATCATCTCCCAAACCATCCATAACCTCATCACTTCAGGTGACCTCCCACCCACAGCCTCCAACCTCATCGTTCCCCAACCCCGCACCGCCCATTTCTATCTCCTTCCCAAAATCCACAAACCTGACTGCCCTGGTTGACCCATTGTCTCCGCCTACTCCTGCCCCACCGAACTTATCTCCAACTATCTCGACTCCATTTTCTCCCCCTTGGTCCAGGAACTCCCTACCTACGTCCGTGACACCACCCACGCCCTCCACCTCCTCCAGAACTTCCAATTCCCCGGTCCCCAACACCTCATCTTTACCATGGGCGTCCAGTCCCTATACACCTGTATTCCCCATACAGATGGCCTAAAGGCCCTCCGCTTCTTCCCGTCCCGCAGGCCCGAACAGTCCCCCTCCACTTACACCCTCATCCGCTTAGCCGAACTCATCAACAACTTCTCTTTCAATTCCTCCCACTTCCTACAGACAAAGGGGGTGGCCATGGGTACCCGCATGGGCCCAAGCTATGCCTGCCTCTTTGTAGGTTACGTGGAACAATCCCTCTTCCGTACCTACACTGGCCCTAAACCTCAACTCTTCCTCCGTTACATTGATGACTGTATCGGCACCGCCTCGTGCTCCCACGAGGAGCTCAAACAGTTCATCCACTTCACCAACACCTTCCACCCCAACCTTA
The DNA here is from genome assembly GCF_021869965.1 of Rhincodon typus. Classification (NCBI taxonomy): domain Eukaryota; kingdom Metazoa; phylum Chordata; class Chondrichthyes; order Orectolobiformes; family Rhincodontidae; genus Rhincodon; species Rhincodon typus. Next base: position 149,593,476 of record NC_063333.1, on the reverse strand, counting down.
AGTTCACCAGGACCATCTCTAATACCTCTCTCTCCTTCCTGGACCTCTCCGTCTCCATCTCCGGCAACCACCTAGAAACCGATATCCATTTCAAGCCCACCGACTCCCACAGCTACCTAGAATACACATCCTCCCACCCACCTTCCTGCAAAAATGCCATCCCCTATTCCCAATTCCTTCGCCTCCGCCGCATCTGCTCCCAGGATGAGGCATTCCACTCCCGTAAATCTCAGATGTCCTCGTTTTTCAAGGACCGCAACTTCCTCCCCTCAGTGGTGGACAACGCCCTCAACCGTGTCTCCCGCATTTCTCGCAACTCATCCCTCACACCCCGTCCCCACAGTAACAACCAAAACAGAATCCCCCTCGTCCTCACGTACCACCCCACCAACCTCCGGGTGCAACGCATCATCCTCCGACACTTCTGCCATCTGCAATCCGACCCCACCACCAAAGACATTTTTCCCTACCCACCCTTATCTGCCTTCCGGAGGGACCACTCTCTCCGTGACTCCCTTGTCCGCTCCACATTCCCCTCCAGCCCGACCTCACCCGGCACTTTTCCCTGCAACCGCAGGAAGTGCTACACCTGCCCCCATACATCCTCCCTCACCCCCATCCCAGGCCCCAAGAAGACTTTCCACATCAAGCAGATGTTCACCTGCACATCTGCTAATGTGGTATACTGCATCCGCTGTTCCCATTGTGGCCTCCTCTACATCGGGGAAACCAAGCGGAGGCTTGGGGACCGCTTTGCAGAACACCTACGCTCGGTTCGCACTAAACAACTGCACCTCCCAGTCGCGAACCATTTCAACTCCCCCTCCCATTCCTCAGATGACATGTCCATTCTGGGCCTCCTGCAGTGCCACAACGATGCTACCCGAAGGTTTGCAGGAACAGCAACTCATATTCCGCTTGGGAACCCTGCAGCCCAATGGTATCAATGTGGACTTCACAAGTTTCAAAATCTCCCCTCCCCCTACCGCATCCCAAAACCAGCCCAGCTCATCCCCGCCTCCCTAACCTGTCCTTCCTCCCACCTATCCCCTCCTCCCACCTCAAGCCCCAGTCCCATCTCCTACCTACTAACCTCATCCCGCCCCTTTGATCAGTCCGTCCTCCCTGGACTGACCTATCTCCTCCCTACCTCCCCACCTACACTCACCTTTACTGGCTCCATCCCCGTCTCTTTGACCAGTCTGTCCCTTCTCCACCTATCTTCTCCTCTATCCATCTTCTATTCCCCTCCCCCTCTCTCCCTATTTATTTCAGAACCTCCTTCCCCTCCCCCATTTCTGAAGAAGGGTCTAGGCCCGAAATGTCAGCCTTCAAGCTCCTCTGATGCTACTCTGGATGTGTTCATCCAGCTCTACACCTTGTTATCTCAGATTCTCCAGCATCTGCAGTTCCTACTATCTCTTGAATAAACTGGGATTGTTTTCGTTAGAGCATCGGAGGCTGAGGGAGCGACCTGTTGGAAGTATTTAAAATCATGAGGGGCATAGGTAGGGTGGATAATCAGGGTCTTTTTTTACCAGGGTGGAAATGCCAAATACTAGGTGGTATAGGTTTAAGGTGAGGGGGTAAGTTTAATGGAGATAGGTGAGGCAAAATTTTTACACAGATGGAGCCTGGAGCATGGTGCCAGGGGAACTAGTAGAAGCAGATACAATAGCAACATTTAAGAGGCATTTAGATAGACACATGAACAGGCAAGGAATAGATGATATGGACCATGTGTGGGCAGATGGGATTATTTTAGAATGGCACCATTGGCACACACATGGTCGGCTAAAGGTCCTACTCTTGAGCTGTACACTTCTATGTCCTATTATACGGCAAATCAGGCTTGAGGGGCCAAATGACCTCCTTTTCTTTCTATTTCCTATTGCCTTATGTGGGAGTCTACACCAGGCAGAGGCTCCACAGCTATAACTTTATGTCTGTGGCTTAGATAAAATGTATCCTCCATGTCTCAGTCATTCATTTCCAACTTAAACAAAAAATAACCTTTAAAGGAAGCAATTTTCAGAATTGGAGAATGAGAAAAGTAGATAAATGGCTTTAATATCATTCACACATATCACAAAATTGTTAGCCCAAGGAGCTTTTAAGTACCTTTCTGTAAACAAATATCATTGCATGTTTAATAAAAACAAAAAGTACTAGAAATACTCAGCAGATCTTGCTTTACCTGTGGAGAATTAAACAGTATATACAGCACAGAAATCTGCCATTTGTCCTTTTTTCTGTTACTTCATGTAACATACCTTAGAACATAGAACATAGAACAGTATAGCACAGTAGAGGCCCTTCAGCCCACGATGTTGTGCTGAACTTTTACCCTAAACCTAAGGTCTATCTAACCTCCACCCCTACCTTATACTATCATCCATATGCCTATCTAATAGCCGCTTAAATGCGCCTAATGAGGCTGACTCCACTACCCTCTCCGGCAATGCATTCCACACCCCGACCACTCTCTGAGTAAAGAACCTACCTCTGATGTCTCCCCGATATCTACCTCCTTTCACTTTAAAACTATATCCCCTCGTAAAAGCTACCTCCACCCTAGGAAAAAGTCTCTGGCTGTCCACTCTATCTATACCTCTGATCAAAGACATTTGATACTTTGTATCAAAGACATTATCATCTCAATTGTAATTATTCTCTTTTAAGTTTTAATTTTCTTTATTTCATTGATGTGCCTGTGGGATAACAGAGCTAGGAGCATGATGGTGAATGTGAAATAAAATACTTACATCTTGAAATTCACCTCTTAAAATGTAAAAATGCAGGTATGGAATACATGCACAGGGTTTTATTATGTTGTGTGAAAGAGGAGGGGTTAATGCACTTAAAGGGAATGATGTAATAACGCTATTAAAATAATGGAAATTAAGTATTTATGAGTTGTCATTTGTGACTGCAGAGCTTTCGTAATCCTGAAAAAACAACACATTTCATCAAAGCTTTTCATCTTGCACTCATCCTAACAATTTGCAAGAAATACCAAAGGAAAGGGAAAACAACATTTACACTGAATGAGAGGTCAGCCATACCTTACTTAATTTCTTCGGGCAATGCCTTAACTAATCAGAGTCAATGTGCCTAGTTTAAAATTTAAACAAAACTTGGCGGTTAACCATCAGTCAACAGTAACTGATGCATTTTACATGAAATGGTCTTGAACACTCAGAATCTACTTATCAACTAATTATCACTGACCCTCATGTTGCACAAATGTTGTTTTCCCTTTACTTTGGCATTTCTGATGAATGATCCTGATAAGTGCAAGATGAAAAGCTTTGACAAAATGTGCTTTTTTTCAGCAATACCCATTTCTAAAGTAATAAACAAAGATCCAGTTTTAAAGATATTTATGTTCCACACTGTTTGGAACACTGGCATATTTCCTCACAGCTGAAGTGACATGTGAAAATGATGGGCAATGAAAATTATGCTGTGATTCCATCAGATGATTGGAACCTAACCAACTGTGTGAAAATAAAGCAGATGATTTGGATGACTTTCAAAAAGAATTTTAGCAGAGAATGATATCATTGAACCAGCTTCGTCATCACTGGTAAATCACAGTCACATTGAATTAACTGGGGCATTCATTCATGAATTTGTCTACACAGCAGTGGCAACACTATTTCAACAACGAGGAGTTAACTAAAAATATGCTCGTTTTCAAATTAATCGCTGCACTTGAAAATGCATTCAGGCATTTTTAAAAAATTTTAAAGACGTGCATTTATTGATTTCGACATTCATTCCCGTATTAATGTATTTTTCAATTCAAGACCAGTTTATGAACTAATTTAAAATGTCAGAGCTTTGATTTCCAGCTCCTTTGACCCACATATTGGAATGTAATTTTTAGTTTGTCATGCTTTTAAGATGTCAGTCCTAGCAGGAAGAAGTTACCTAGCAACCATTGCAAACAACACATTAGCCGTACAGAAGGGGGGCTGCAGGTACTTATAACCTGTTACAGAAACTGTAGATTCAGCTAAAGGGGACACCAAAAAGCCACAATTTGACACAAAGGGTCATTACAACATGGAGTTCAAAGCCATAAAATGCTGTTAAACCATAAAATCTTCCGGCACTGTTAAAGGTGAAGAACCAGCTGGAGAGTATGATCTGGTGATTCATGTGAAAGTAAATGATGGCTCGTGTTTGATGGTCAAGCAGCTTGTTTTTGTCTTTACAAATCTTAATCTTTTGAAATGATCAATAGTAACCTGGAAATGGCTGAGTGGCAAATTGCTATACAGATGTTCAATGTATTTATGTCAAATTCCTCTTTCTACTAATTTACTAGAGGTGGATGTTAGTCCATTATGAGAAAATTGGGGGCCATAGCAACACAGGAACAGGAGTAGGCCATTCAGCCCCTCAATCCTGTTCTATCACCCAATGGTATCATGGCTGATCTGTGGCATAACTCCATATAGTTACCGAGATAGTAGGAACTGCCGATGCTGGAGAATCTGAGATTACAAGGTGTAGAGCTGGATGAACACAGCAGGCCAAGCAGCATCAGAGGAGCAGGAAAGCTGACGTTTCGGGTCTGGACCCTTTCCTGAACCTAAATTTGCTCTTTAGTTTTCTAGAACCTTCTCTTTTGGAAGAATGGAAAGAATACCTTAGTCTTTCCAAGTGTTATCCAATGGTTTTGACTGTTCTTGATTAGCTCAAGATCTGCTTTTACAGATGATCACATTGTTGATATGCTCGAGTGAATCAGCATGTGTTTCACATTTTTAAAGTTACTTTGCGAGACAAGTTTCTAATTAACTCAATTATGAGATAGGGTGTTTTATCTAATATTTCAGGCATCACAATCTCTTATGCAGGAAAACCTCAACAGCCAATGAAGAACATCTGATGTTATCAGTATTTACCAAATCAACTTAATTTATTCTTAGAATGGAAAATCATTCTCTCACTTTGAACAATAGTCTATCTTTGATGTGATTAGGCAGAGTGTGGCGACTCAAGTCATTTTCAAGTGTTCTAATCCCTGACTAGAAACAGTAATAGCTCAAATCATCATAGTTTCCAGGTTAAATAGAATATTTTCTAAATTTAGTCATTACCTTCATTATCCCGCAGTGTAAAATTTGGATTTGGTGGAAATTCCTGTGCTAAGGAAAAGGAAAATCTTGGTCCATTAGCAAAGTCATCCTTGTCCAGAGCACGTACAGTCTGAATAATCTGAACAAAATCAAACAAATTAGCTGAATCTGCGTAAAAAACGTCGTACAGTCATACAGTACAAAAAATGCCCTTCAGCCCATCGAGACTGTACTGCCAGAGCTACCGGAAATCTATACTAGTCCATAGTCCAGCACTTGGCCCATAGCATTAAATGTTTGTCTAAACTAACTTTTGTTACAACGTATCAACACATAATATACATTCATATAAAAATTTCTGATAGATTTTAAGACAATCAAACCTGCCATATTTCTTTCCTCTTACAAAATATCACAAAAGCTTGCAATAATGATCAATGATTTGTAGTCTCTATCATATCTAAGTCCTTTTATTGCTGGCAGTTTTTTGTACGTTGTCACATAGGTCAGGAATTTACAGTGGTTAAACAAATCAAAATATTGCTCATGTACCTGACCAGGTTTGGCATTCTCACAAAGGATTGTGTCATAATCTTCAGCAAGCTCTGGTGTATTGTCATTTACATCAAGAACGTGAATGGCAACTGGAACTTGGGTCAGCTGAGAAGGGTTGTCTATGAAATATAAAAATCATCAAAATAAGCAGCATTTCCCTGCAGCACAAATAGATACATTAACACATTCCAGCTGAATTTATACAAGTCCACAGTGAAGACAATAAATTTTCACCATCACCAATTTAAGGGTGTGGTCTCAATTGAATGAAATCTATTTACTGTGAATTACCAGCATTACCAGCCCCATTACCTGTAAAGACGCGAAAGGCTTTCAAATAGACTGTACTGCTTTTAATATTTGTTTTATTCAGTTTGATGGTGAGCCCAGTCGATTGTTGAAATCATGTTGTTCTTCCGTTAAACAGCATATGGTTGTGTGAAACACTGATTGTTACTTCTCCCAGAAATGAACTAGGGGAAAGCTCTTAGTGATGAACTGGACACCAAATTCACTTTCACACTTTGTGGTTGGCCCCAGGGAAGGAAATCAAAGTCAATGGAAAGTAAAACCAGTCGGGGACGCCAAAATAGACACTGAGGCTAAATTGAGTGGTTTCCTGCCAGCTGAGACTTTACAAAAGGAGAGGCCTTAGTGACAGAGGAAGAAACTCTATCACTAGAAGGGTTCACAAATAATAAGGAAGAAGTCTTGGATACACTGTTGGCATGTAGATTTGACAAGGGTGTATTAGGACCAGACGATTTACATCCAAGGAATTGAAAGCATGAGGGTAAGGTGGCTCAGTGGTTAGGACTGCTGCCTCACAGCACCAAGGACCTGGGTTCAATTCCACCCTCAGGTGACTGTCTGTGTGGAGTTTGCACATTCTCCCTGTGTCTGTGTGGGTTTCCTCCAGGTGCTCCGGTTTCCTCCCACAGTCTAAAGATGTGCAGGTTAGGTGGATTGGCCATGCTAAATTGCCCATAGCGCTCAGGGGTGTGTGGGTTACAGGGGGATGGGTCTGGATGGAATGCTGTGAGGGTCAGTGTGGCCTTGTTGGGCAGAAGGGATTCTATGATATTGTGGGAGCACAGGCCATAATCTTTCAGTTTTCTCCAGGCTTGTGGGAGGTGTCAGAAGACTGGAGAATTACAAACATTTCAGCCTTGTTCTAGAAAGATTGCAGAGATAATCCAAGCAGTTACAGACCAGTCAGTTTAAGTTTGATCGTGGAGAAGGTTCTAGAAACATTTGTTCAAATAGAATTAGTTGATAAATGGAACAAGGTGAGTTGATTTAGAAGATTTGGTATGAAATTTTAAAGGGGCAATCATGTTAAACTAACTTGCTTGAGTTTCTTTGAAGAGATAACAGAAAAGCTCAATGAGGGTAATGGTCAACATAGTAACAATGGATTTTCAGAAAGTTTTTGATGCAGTGCCTTACAATAGACTTGTGAAGAAAGTAATGAGTCATGGTACAAAAGCAACACTGGCAATGTGGATACAAAATTGGTTGAGTGATCAGAAATGGAGACATTTGGTTGATGGATAATTTTCAGGCTGGAGGAAAGTTTGTAGTGGAGTACCCCAGATGCCAGTATTCGGACGCTGCTTTTCCTGATCTGTATTTAACATCTGGATCTTGGTGTGCAGGGGACAATTTTAAAGTTTGCAGATGACACAGAAGAATTGTAAACTGCAAGGAGGACAGTGTGGAAATTCAGAAGGACATTGACATGTTGGTGGAGAGGGCCAACAGCTGGCAGATAAGATTCAGTGTAAAGGAGTGTGAGGCAATAGATTTTGTTTGTAAGAACATTAAAAAACAATCTCAAATAGGGGCTACAATTCTAAAGGGGATGCAAAAACAGTTGGACCTGGATGTATACGTACACTTTGGAGGTGGCAGAACAGGTGGAGAGAGCAGTCAATAATGCATACTGCATTTTCAGCTTATTAATTGTGGCATAGATCCTAAGAGCAAGGTGGTGATGTTGGAATTTGTACAGAACAATTGTTAGGCCTCATATTAAGTATTGTGGACAGTTGTGGTGCGACATTATAGGAAGCATGTGAACACCTTAGAGTGAGAGCAGAAAGTGATTTACAAGAATGGTTCCAGAAATGAGAGACTTCAGTGATGAGGATAAATGGAAGAAGTTGGGACTGTTCACTCTGGAGAGAAGAAGTTTGAGAGGAGATCTAATTGAAGTTTCAAAATCACGTGCAGGCAGGATAGAGTAGTTAGAGAGAAGCTGTTCCTGCTCATAAAAGGAATGAGAATGAGAGGGCATAGATATAAATCAATGTGCAAATAAAGCTAGGGTGATGTGAAAAAGAATTAACGCAGCAAAGTAGTTAGGGTCTGGAACATGTCTGGAACATGGCTGGAACATGTCTGGAACATGTCTGGATATGTGGTGAGGGTAGGTTTAATTGAAGCATTCAGGAGGGCAGCTTGTGCAAGGGAATGAGGAAAAGCATTGGGGGAAATGATACTGGTTTGAAGAGATGGTGTAGTGCAATGGGCTGAATGCCCTCGTCCTGCACAGTGACAATTTTGTGATTGATGCTGTGATCTGAAACACTAGACAGACCTCATTTTTGTTACTTTCAGTTAAACTGAAGTGAAACATTTCATCTCTTGCTTACCAAGCTCTGATGCAATGACTGTGATGTTATGCCAAGGTGCGTCTTCTCTATCAAGTATCTTCATTGTTTTAATAACCCCACTGTTTGCATCAATGTTGAAATACCTCTCTGCTTCTTCATCATGTTCAATAAAGTATCTAATTCACAGAAAGGATTTAGAAATACTTGAAGATACAAAAAAGGCACAGATTAATTCAAAAACGATCATACATAAGAACAGCAATAAAATAAATGTAGAGATAACAAGATGTAGAGCTGGATGAACACAGCAGGCCAAGCAGCATCATAGGGGCAGGAAGGCTGATGTTTCAGGCCTAGACCTGATG
>NC_063333.1:149528772-149584445 GCF_021869965.1 Rhincodon typus | reverse complement strand
AAGCAGCATCATAGGAGCAGAAAGGCTGATGTTTTGGGCCTAGACCTGATGAAGGTCAGCCTTCCTGCTCCTATGATGCTGCTTGGCCTGCTGTGTTCATCCAGCTCTATACCTTGTTATCTCAGATTTTCCAGCATCTGCAGTTCCTACTATCTCTGATAAAATAAATGAGAATTGCTGAGAAAAGAATATTTTGTTGAAGATGTTTGTCTTGCATTCATCAGGACCACTTACAAAAAATGTCAAAGCAAAGAGGTAAACAACATTTATACTATTTGAGAGGAGAGTGCTCACTGGTTGGTAATCTGATTGGTTGACGTATTGCCAATAGAATGCACCAGTTGATGATGACTAGCAGTTAACTGTAAAGCTTTGATTAAATTTTGGTTCAGCCCAACTGAACAAAATAGCCAGTCTCTGGTTCATTTCTCAGGGCAGCTCCTTGACCAATCAGAGTCAATCTGCTTGGTTTAAAATATAAACAAAGCCTGGTAGTTAACTCCATCATTAACTGGTACATTCTCCAATGGAAACATTTTGACCTATCAGAGTTCACATGCCAATCAATTAGTACTCTCTTCTCATTTGGCATAAATGTTGTTCCTCACTACTATGGTACTTCTTGTGAGTTGCCCAGATAAGTGCCCAACAAAAAGGTTTGATTGAATGTGAATTTCTTTCAGCAATACTCAAATTTTATTCTACCAAACAAGTATTTACACTTCTTCATCTGAAACTGAATCTGAAAGACTGATTGCATTAAAAAATTCCAGTTAAACAACTGTCTTAAGTGTCATAATTTTAATTGATATTACTATTGGAAAAGACAGATTCTATCCTGAAATTTGGTTTGATAGTTTTTCCTGAAAATATGACATGGCAGTCTTTCACAGAAACATAGCATCATGTTGCAAATTTAGTTTTAACAATTATTACACAAAATAAATGTAGATAAAATAGAACAGATCAACACCATTTGAAAGATTTCACAACATACAGTAAATGCATTCCCTTTTACATTACACGAATATCAAATAGAGTTTCCTTCTCTATCATAAATATAAGTTTGACTTAACTGTTTCTTTCAATTGCCAGCCCTGAGAGCTTGATAGGCTCTTCCTTGATTAATTATGCAATGGAGTTTACCCCTTCTGAGCTTCAAATAACCCTTCAGGGTTCTAACCAAATACTTCTGGACCGGAATTTTAAAACTAAAACCTTTACACTGAGAAAATCTATTTCTGAACAGCTCGAAACTAACATTCTCCAGGAGAAAGTGTTCTTACATCATAACCCATCCTGGCCTTCTGTGAATGACCCAAAAGTTTTTCAAATCTCTGGGCTTTCCTGAACTAAAATCAATGCTTGATTTTTAAGGCTTTGGAGTAGATTTGTAGCTCGGGTTGTCGGTGTTGAGGTTGGTTGGCTCGCCGAGCTGGTTTGTTGTTCCGCAGACGTTTCGTTACCATACTTGGTCACATCCTCAGTGCAGCCTCCGATGAAGCATCGGTGTGTTTTCCTGCCTGGTTTTTAAACTCTGGGGTCCGTTGAGATGGATTGCCTCACTTCCCGCCTTCCTCTGTAGTGGAATGTATATTGGGTCGAGTTCAATGTGTTTATTAATAGCATGCTTTGTGGAGTGCCATGCTTCCAGGAATTCTCGTGCCTGTCTCTGCCTAGCCTGTCCCAGGATCTTGGTGTTGTCCCGGTCGAAGTCGTGGTTCTCCTTGTCCACGTGGATAGAGATAAGTGAGTATTGGTCGTGGCTTTTTGTAGCCAGTTGGTGTTCATGTACCCTTGTTGTTAGTTTCCTTCCTGTTTGTCTGATGTAGTGTTTCTCACAGTCTCTGCAGGGGATCTTGTAGATGACATTGGTCCTGTCCATGGCGGGGAGTGGTTCTTTAGTTCGGGTGAGCAGTTGTCGTAGGGTTGATGTGGGCTTGTGTGCCACTCTGATGCCCAGCGGTCGTAGAAGTCTTGTGGTGAGTTCCGACGTGTTTCTGCTATAGGGTAGTGTGATGAGTGTGTCTGGGCGTGTAGTCTCTTTCTGATGCTGTTCGTGTAGGCATCTTCTGACCCAGTTCTTTGGATATTCATTATCCTTGAAGACCTGGAAACGGTATTCTTCTTCCTCTTGGCATAGTTCCGTGTTGCTGCAGTGTGCTGTTGCCCTTTTAAACAGTGTTTGCATGCAGCTTCATTTGTGTGTGCTGGGATGGTTATTGTTGAAGTTCAGCACCTGGTCTGTGTGTGTGGCTTTTCAGTGTACTTTTGTTTGCAGTTCCCCATTTGTCTTGCGTTCTACCATGACGTCCAGGAATGGGAGATGTTTGTTCTTCTCCTCCTCTCTGGTGAATTTTATTCTGGTGAGGGTGTTGTTTATAAGTTTGTGTGTCTCCTCTAGTTTGGTCTGTTTAATGATGACAAAGGTGTCGTCTATGTAGCATATCCACAGTTTAGGTTGGATTTGCAGAAGGGCAGTCCTTTCTAGTCTTTGCATCACTGCTTCTGCTATGAGTCCGGAGATAGGCAATCCCATGGGTGTCCCGCTGATTTGCTTGTATGTTTGGCCGTTGAAAGTGAAGTGGATGGTCAGGCGTAGGTCCAATAGTTTGAGCATGTTGTCTTTGGAGATGGTTTCACTGGGGTCGTGCTCTTGTTCATGTAGTGTTGTTATTGTTTCCCTTGCTAGTGGTATGTCTATTGAAGTGAATAGGGCAGTGACATCAAACGATATCATGGTCTCTTCGTCATCTATCCTTATGTCTTTGATGGAGTTGAGGAATTCTTGGGCTGAGTGGATAGAGTGGGGTGACTCGTTGACGAGGTGCCTGAGTCTCCTTTGTAGTTCCTTGGCTAATCTGTGCGATGGAGTGCCTGGTAGGGAGAGTACGGATCTGAGGAGTACTTCTGGCTTGTGTACTTTAGGGAGGCCATAGAATCGGGGTGTGTTGGTTCGTTTGGGTTTCATTTTTAAGAAATTTGCTTTGTTGATCTGTCCTGTCTGTTTAAATCTTTTTAGTGTGTAGAGGATTTTGTTGCCTCGTTGCAGTACTGACTGGTATGTGTTCTCGTCGGCGAGCAGTGCTTGTGCTTTGGAGATGTAGTCCCTTTTATTCAGTCTGCGGGTAGCATTGTGATGTTCTTGTCCTTCTTTAATCTGTCCAGGGCTTGTCTTTCACATGTGTTGAAGGTGTTGAGTTCGCTCCTTCAGGTTAGTGTCGGGACTACTGTCTGTCTTATAGTTTGTTGTGTTCCTTCGTTGATATTGTTGATCTTGAGTGCGGCTTCCAGTGTAGCTAGCCATTCTGTTTTGTTGGCGTCCCTGTAGTTGCAGTTCAGTCCTCGGGTGAGAACGGCTTTTTCCGTGTCTGTCAGTTTCCTGTCGGAAAGGTTCCTCATCCATGTGTCAGTTCTGTTGTTGTAGCTTTTGTGGGTAAGTGTGGTTAGCTTGTCTTGCAGGGTCTGTCTTTTCTTGGCTCTTGTGGTCTGTCAGCTGATGTTAATGGCTCGTTCCATGTCAGTTGTCTAGTCTTGATTGGTAGCTTCCTGGAATAACGTTTTTTTGGCGTGTAATTTCTCTGTTGTATTTGTGGAGCTGGTTGCGTGCGTCGTTTATCATTACCCTTACCATCTTGTGGCCATTTTGTTCTGCTGCTTTTCGGGCTTGTGGGTTGTTGATGGGTGGTTTGTACTTCACACTGCATAGTAACACCTGGTACCTGAGGCATCCATGTAGGAAGTAGAGTTGTTCACAGTTTTCCTATGACCACTGGGCATCAGAGTGGCACACAAGCCCACGTCAACCCTACGGCAACTGCTCACCCGAACCAAGGACCCACTCCCCGCCATGGACAGGACCAATGTCATCTACAAGATCCCCTGCAGAGACTGTGAGAAAGACTACATTGGACAAACAGGAAGGAAACTAACAACAAGGGCACATGAACACCAACTGGCTACAAAAAGCCACGACTGATACTCACTCATCTCAATCCACATGGACAAGGAGAACCACGACTTCGACTGGGACAACACCAAGATCCTGGGACAGGCTAGGCAGAGACAAGCACGAGAATTCCTGGAAGCATGGCACTCCACGAAGCATGCTATTAATAAACACATTGAACTCGACCCCACATACATTCCACTACAGAGGAAAGCGGGAAGTGAGGCAATCCATCTCAACGGACCCCAGAGTTTAAAAACCAGGCAGGAAAACACACCGACGCTTCATTGGAGGCTGCACTGAGGATATTACCCAGCACGGTAACGAAACGTCTGCGAAACAAGAAACCAGCTCAGCGAGCCAACCAACCTCAATGCTTGATTTTTCTAAAGCAAAAGCAAGGAAATGTAGTTCAACATCTGCTGAGTCTAATTGTAAAACTCTGTCAATATGAAAAAACTCACATTATGAATAACTCCCGGAAATCTTCCAGTTAGGTGCTGTCTGATACATATTGCTTTAAAAATCATGGCTCCAGAAAGGTTGACAAGTTAATTATTAAAACCCCCTGTAAACATTGACCAAAACCTAGATGTGACGAATTCAAAATTCAAACTCTAAAACATATCGTCTTAATATATATATATATTATATTATACAAAATATTATACAAATAGATATTGAGTAAATCACACACCACATCAAACAAAAACATCATTCTCTTTACAGTGAGTTGTCCATTATTTAAGAGAAACCATGCGTTAATGTTAGGCAGCCTTCCAATGATATGACACAAGCTTTTGACTGAATGGAAAAGTTAACAACATGTTATTCAGGAACTAAAGTGGAAAGGAGAAAAAGCAGAGATATTTTGCAGTTATGCAGGTCCCCTATGCCTTGAAGATTGACCAAAGCATATCACCCTATCACAGCCAGTGAAGTACTTTGGGAAGAACCATAGCAGCCAATCAGCACGCAACAATCTCCCACAAAGAACACTATAGTAATGCCCGCATTGTCTATTTTAATGATGTTGACTGGGGTATATATGTTGGTTAGGACACCGTGGATAATGATATGCTCTTCAAATAGTGCTGTGGACTCATTTACCTCAACCTTACAGTTAAGACAGGACGTCAGTTTAATGTTTCATTTGAAAGACAGCATCACCAAAAGTCCAGTGTTCCATCACTATTACTCTGACATATCAGTCTAGATTATGGCTCCAAGAATCTAGTATCCAAAACCTCTGAACTCAAACACCAGAATGAGACATACCCAGTCATATCTGAGGAATGTCTTTTGTACTGAGACTCCACACCATCTGTTTCCCTCACTCCTCCAACACCTCTTTCAAAAGTATAACAACCACCATCTTCTAGTCCCTTTCCATTCTGAAGAAGAATCATATCCAATTCAAAATGTTAGCTCTGTTTCCCTCTCCACAGACCTACCGAGTGTCTTTAGCATTTTCTGTATTAGTTGCAGAAGAGAGGAGGTAGATCAGAAGGTTAAAATTCAAACAAAACCTTAGTTTTTGAAGTACATCCTTTAACCAGTAGGAAGGACAGATCAAGAAATGTAAAGCATTATACTGATTTGAGGCACAGATAAAGAATGAATTAGTGTGAAAATGGAGGGAGAATAAAAGTACACTTGGGGTCCTATATGTAGAGCTGAAAAAGTGCAGGAGAAACTGGTTTTGAGGCCAAAATCCACAGATATACCCATGATAAAAAGAGATCAACATTTACAATGAAATGGAATATTTTGGGGCTCAGATGTAAGAGAGGGATCATTGATCACATGAGAAGCAGAGGCAAAAATCTGTTTATGCTAGAGTACTAGGTGTATTAAAATCAGGGCTGAACATTCTAATGGTCAACCATTATTTATCTGCTGGGTAAAAATCAGAGCATTCTCAGACGCTGGGGGGTGTTAACTCTTAGAACATAGAACAGTACAGCACACGCAAATGGGCTCTTTGGCCCACAATATTGTGCTGAACTTGCAGCCAAATTAAACTAATCCCTTCTGTGTGCCTTGGTTCATATCCCTCTATTCCTTGCCTATTGATGTAGTCTCTCAAAGTTTCTTTCGTCAGTGTCTTGGAGCAGTGATTGCTGTTTGAACTTTTCCATCTGTTTCCTTGCTAATTTATCTAGTCTGGACCTAGTTGCCTGTTTTAAAAACTAACTTCCTTTTATGTGAAATTCAAGTGAAGAATTTAGCTGTGAAGAACTAATATAACCAAGAAGAGAAAGGGCTTAACTCACCCACCACAGTGTAATGAAATCCAGTAACATACACCACATTGTTTCAGCACATTTATTGTTTGAGTGACTCTTATAAACACAGCCTGAAGCATTGAGAGCAAAGAATGGGGTGCACCGTAATTATTGTGAGTGGATAAGCTGCTTAATAATGGTCTCTAGACTTTATTATATCATAATGTTGTATAGAGAATATAATTTTAAAGATGTTCACCAGAAGTGGATAATAATTTGAATGTTTGAACAAAAAGCAATACTGCCTGAGGTAATTCTTAGAACATACTTAACATCTCGGTGGAATTTAGATTCTGTCAAGCAACATCCATAATAAATGTACAAAACATTAATCTACTTCTCTTCTAACATTAAACACTGAATAGACCACTCGCTATCACTCTCAAGAAGTCTTCACCTAAATGAAGCAATCATTCTTTAAGGATAAAATCAGCATGGCAGTCAGAATTTAAGATGTATTCACTTACAGATTTAGCATTCTGTATGCATTGAGCTTCTCATCACATAGTTTTGTTCATTTCTTTTATGACGGAACATTTTAGTGTCTCATATTTCTGGGATTCTCTTCCAGCAAAGGAAACACAGCAGGACAGGCCATCCACTTGCTGAGTATTCTGGCCCATTACTCCACCCCAAATCCTCAACTTCATTTCCTGAGGGTGTCTCTCTCAACATATTTAGTATGATGTAAACTAGCAATCAGAATAAGAGAGAGATCGTTGATAGCACGAGAAGCAGTGCAAAAATGTGTGTGAGAGTACTGGGTGTATTAAAAGCAGGGCTCAGCATTCTAATCGTCAACACAATTTATCTGCTGGGTGAAAATCAGAGCATTCTGAGACAGTGGGGGGTCTTAGCTCTTCCTCTGCAGTATTTCAAAGTTTCTTTCATTGGTTTCTTGGAGCAGTGATTGCTGTTTGATCAGCAGAAACAGAAACAGGTCTTTCAGCCCAACAGTTTTATGTGATAAATACTCCTGTTCCCACGCTCCTCAGTCCAATCTCATTAAAACTTTTCTCAATTCCTTTCTGCCCAGAGGTTTCATCAATAGTTATTCCTCTATTCGTTCCCTGTGACAGCAAGTGCCACATTTTCTCCATTCTCTCAGTAATGTGGTTTCTCCTGAAATTCCTAACACACAAAAAATGCTAAATATTGTGGACACTGGAAATCTGAAATAAAAACGGAACATGTGGGAAATACTCAGAAGATCAGACTGTGTTGGTGGAGAGAAATACAGAGTAATGTTTCTGTTCTGTGACCTTTCATTCATTCTGGGTTGTGTTGGTGAGGGGTGGTTCTGGGGAACTGGTATCAGTGATGCTGGGAGAACTGGATTTAATCAAAGGTTACAGTGTTAACAAACCCACCTGACAGACTGACTGGCTCAGCTGTGATTTTTTAAATGAATGTAAATTGACTATCGGACCTGTGCCCTTCCTGACTGCCACAGTTCAATGTTAACTTAATTAACTGCTTAGGGAACTCTGACATTAAATAGTTCCAAACAACACCACTTGGTAAACTGATGGGCTGTGTGAGTTGATCTAAGATTTCAATGTCTCATTTACTTTTCCATTATATATTTTGACTTTGATTCATGAGATTTCAACACTTGGATCTCAGTCGGCAGAAAGGCTTTTAAAACAGTTGGCTGCTAGAAATGTTGTTGTTTTTCCCAACAACCAATTTGGATCTAAATGATACAGCTCCATGTGTAGCACATCCTGAAGTTGGAATTTATTCCAGTGCTGCTAGGCTATAGGAAGGGACATTACCACTGCTTATGTTATTAACGAGAAAGTTTCATTGATGTTTCACACACTGGCTCCCCAAAGCCCGCCCACCATTTACAGAGTGCAAATCAGGAATGCGATGGAATACTCTCCTCTTGCCTGGATGAGTGCAGCCCCAACACTCAAGAAGTTTGACACCACCCAGGACAAAGCAGCCCGCTTGATTGGCATCACATCCACAAACATCCACTCCCTCCACCACCGACGCTCAGTAGCAGCAGTGTGTACCATCTAAAAGATGCCCAGCAGAAATTCACCAAAGGTCCTCAGACAGTGCCTTCCAAACCCACTGCCACTTCTACTCAGAAGGACAAGGGCAGCAGATACAATGGGAACACTACAACGTGCAAGTTCCCCTCCAAGCCGCTCATTATCCTGACTTGGAAATATATCAACGTTCCTTCACAGTTGCTGGGTCAAAATCCTGGAATTCCCTCCCTGAGGGCATTGTGGGTCAACCACAACACATGGACTGCAGCGGTTCATCACTAAATTCTCAAGGGAAACTAGTAACGGGCAATAAATGCTGGACCTGCCAGTGATGCCCACATCCCAGCATGAATATAAATAAAGAAAGAGAGCAATCATTTTGTTTAGATCAAGTTATGTGGTCTAGTAAGGTATGGGAGCCTGGTGTGTATTCTTACTTTACAACACTGTTCACAAAGGTAAACTACTCTTTTTTTATTTGTACACATCTGCCTGATGATTAATAACAAGCTTTTCAGGATGGGATGTCCTCCCTAAGAGGGGTAGAAGCTATAACTTCAGGCAAATAATTGCATTAACAATGTGAAATCAAGTTGTCCCTATTCCAGGGCTGGGGTGGAGGTGAGCATGCCCCGTCTCTCCAGTCGGGCACTCGTTAAGTCGCCATTAACTCTATTCCCCTCTCCAAGGCCTCTCAGTGTGTTGAGGTTGGTTGGTTCGCCGAGCTGGTTTCTTGTTTCGCAGACGTTTCGTTACCGTACTGGGTAACATCCTCAGCGTAGCCTCCGATGAAGCATCGGTGTGTTTTCTCGCAAGAAACACTACATCGGACAAACAGGAAGGAAACTAACAACAAGAGTACATGAACACCAACTGGCTACAAAAAGACACGACCAATACTCACTCATCTCAATCCACATGGACAAGGAGAACCATGACTTCGACTGGGACAACACCAAGATCCTGGGACAGGCTAGGCAGAG
Source organism: Rhincodon typus (assembly GCF_021869965.1). Taxonomy (NCBI): domain Eukaryota; kingdom Metazoa; phylum Chordata; class Chondrichthyes; order Orectolobiformes; family Rhincodontidae; genus Rhincodon; species Rhincodon typus. The sequence continues at coordinate 149,575,219 of NC_063333.1, read as the reverse complement.
ACAAGCACGAGAATTCCTGGAAGCATGGCACTCCACGAAGCATGCTATTAATAAATACATTGAACTCGACCCCATATACATTCCACTACGAAGGAAAACGGGAAGTGAGGCAATCCATGTCAACGGACCCCAGAGTTTAAAAACCAGGCAGGAAAACACACCAACGCTTCATCGGAGGCTGCACTGAGGATGTTACCAAGCATGGTAACAAAACGTCTGTGGAACAACAAACCAGCTCGGCGAGCCAACCAACCTCAACACCCACAACCCGAGCTACAGATCTACTCCAAAACCTTAGAGGCCTCTCAGTGTTTTCAACACTTTCTGTTTTTACTGTGGATTTCCAGCAGCCGCAGTATTTTGTCATTATAAAATTGAAGATAGTTTTGACTTTTTCAGCCTGTCCTTTTATTGATTGATTGATTGATTGATTGATTTTATTGTCACGTGCACCAAACTACAGTGAAAAGCTTTGTTTACGAGGGTACAGGCAGATCATTGTAAGTAAAGGATGTACAGAACAAAAAAACTTAGAGGCATACAGGTTGCATTGCACAGGGCACGCGCTAGGCGAGATCAAAGTTGGCAAGATCAGCGTTATTCGAGGCTGGAAAGTCCATTCACCTGTCTGATAATAGCCAGGAAGAAGCTGTTCATGCATGTCTGGGGTTCTGTATCCTCTGCCTGATGGAAGACGTTGTAGGAGATCATTATCATTTATAATTCCCAGTAGCTTTGACAAGAATGAACAAGTGTCAGTTCTGGAGAATGGAACACTTTTCCAATTTTTAGTCCAGCAAGAAAATAATTGCAGAGTCAGCTCTAATGTTCCTTCTACACAGCACGAAGAAGAAATGTGCTTTGACTCAACCTCTGAACACTCACAGCATTATGAATCCTTCAGATGATGAGCACACTATCCTGCTGGTTCACTTTCTGCTGAGAGCATTGATCCCTTATCAATGTTAATTTAGACTGAAGGACAGAGAGATTACATTCAGTCACCTGGTCTGGTCCAACCTCCTGCAATTGGTGATGGACAAATCTCTGCTAATTCACCGTACCACCTCTCTGCTGTCTGGTTTGTTTCAAATTAAAGGCTAAAACTGAAATGATCGATATGATTTGACAATCCATGGTGCTGATAAAATATCTTTCCATACATCATGCATTTGTTGTTTTCTTTCCAAATTATGAAAGCAAATTGAAAAATGACATTGCTTTTTAACTTAATGTCCAAGATGAAAATGCAGTTTTTGTGAAAGCTGAAGCTAAATTATTCATCCCTTCTCTAAATCCCCAGAGATTTTTAGATATTAAACTGACCAAGACTCTTTTCTGAGTAAAAGATTTACCAAGTTTACTTCAGCTGGTTAGCATCACAGACTGTATTGAATCCAAAGCTGTTGGAAAACATTTGCTCCTGGTATCTTGAAGCATATTTGGGATTAAAACTAATTGACTCCTCAGTCTGAGCCCTTTCCTTGAAATTTATTAATTCATCAGTCAAAGGACCTTCAGTATTATAAGCTTTAGTGTAAAGATATTTAAATAATGCATTGAATTTTTTTAGCTTTGCATTCATCTAACTGCTTTAATGGCCACAGACTGAACAATAACAATAATAAGGTGTAAAAATAATGTGTTTACATAGCACCTTAGATGCATTAAAACATCTCAATTATTACTTTGCATGATCATCGGAAACAGAGTCTAACAAAGGCCATAAAGGGAAATATTACAGTCAGTTGGTCAACAGATTGTTGAAGTGGGAAGTTTAAGCAGCATTGTCATGGAGGTTGGAGAGTAAAGAGTTAGAAATGTTCAGAGATGGAATTCCATAGTTAAGCAGCAGTAGAATTGGAGGTACAGCTACCAATAGTACAGAAATTAAAATTGGGGATGTTCAAGAGGGCAGCATTAGAGGAGTGTAGCTATCTTGGAGAGTTGTCGAGTTGGAGGAGCTTATGGAGAAAAAGCATGCTAAGTAATGGAGGAATATGTAAACAAAGATGTGAATTTTAAAATCAAGTCATTGCTTAACCAGAAGCTAATGTAGGGCAACGAGCAAAGGATTGAGAGATAAATGAGTCTTACTACAATCAAGAGTTTCAGATAAGCTTAATTTTACAGAGGGTGTCACCCACAATCACTGGGTCAGAATCTTGGAACTCCCTCCCAAGCATCTTTGTGGGTCTATCTCCAACAAATGGATCACAGCAGTTCACAGTGGAAGATGCTAGCTGCATGGCAGAATTCTAAGAGAGTCAGGGGGCTGAGGTGACTGTAGTGGCCAAAACAAAGGAGAAGCTTCTAGAGAAGCTGAAACGGCTGAAGAAGGATAAATCACCCAGACCAGATTGACTACATCCCAGAATTCTGAAGGAAACAGCTAAGGAGATTATAGAGGCAGTAGCGGTGATCTTTCAGGAACCACTGGAGTCAGAAAGGTCCCAGAAAACTAGAAAACGGTTAATGTGACATCCCCTGTTTCAGAAATGAGGGAGGCAGAAGACAGGAAACTATAGGCTGGTTAGCCTGACCTCAGTCATTAGTGAGATTTCAGAGTCTATTATTAAGGATGAGATTGTGGAGTACTTGGAAGTGCCTGGTAAAATAGGGATGAGTCAGCACGGCTTTGTGACAGGGGGTCATGACAAATCCGTTAGAATTCTTTGAGAAGGTAATGAGCAAGTTAGACAAAGAATAGCCAATATTCGTGATCTAATTGGATTTCCAGACGGCCTTTGACAAGGTGCCACACAAGAGACTGCCAAATAAGATAAGAGCCCATGGTGTTAGGTACAAGGTATTGGCATGGATAGAGGATTGACTGACTGGCAGAAGGCAGAGAATGGGGATAAAGGGGTCTGTTTCAGGATGGCAGCCAGTGACTGGTGGAGTTCCGCTGGGATCAGTGTTGGGACCACAACTGTTCACGTTATTGTTTAACGATTTGGACAAAAGAACTGATGACATTATTGCTACATTTGCGGATGACAGAAAGATAGGTGAAGGGACATGCAGTGTTGAGGAAGCAGGGAGGCTGCAGAAGGACTTGGACAGGCTAGGACAGTGGACAAAGAAGTGGCAGATGGTATATAACGTGGGAATATGTGAGGTTATGCACTTTGGTGGGAAGAATAGAGGTATTAACTATTTTCCAAATGGGGAGAGGCTTCGGAAATCTGAAGTACGAAAGGACACTGGGAGTTCAGGATTCTCTTAAGGTCAACATTCAGGTTGAGTTGGCAGCAAGGGATGTAAATGCAATGTTAACATTCATTTCAAAATGACGCGAATACAAGAGCACAGGTGTACTGCTCAGGCTGTAAAAGGCTCAGGTAGACAGCATTTCAGACATTGTGAACAGCTTTGGGCCCCATGTCTAAGAAACAATTTGCAGTTATGGAGGTTTACAAGAATGATCCTGGGGATAAAGGTCTTCTCACATGAGGAGCAGTTGAGGATTCTGGGCCCTTATCGGTGGAGTTTGGAAGGATAAGAGGGATCTGATTGAAACTTATAGAATATTGAGAGGCCTGGATAGAGAGGTTGAGGAGAAGATATTTTTGTCAGTAGGTGAATTGGCATGGAGAAAGAAGGACAAAGAAATAAGTAGGGTTGATATTAGTTGATGTAGGGCTGTTAAATAGCTTTGGGGATAATTAGAAATTTGAGGGGAGTGGTGAGGCTCCATGGAATACAGGTAAATAGGCATAAAGTGGCATGGAATACGAGGGGACACAGGGTCAGCAGGTCAGGAAGCATCTGTGAAGAAAAATCAGAGTTAATGTTTCGGGTCTGGTGACCCTTCCTCAGAACACTGAGGTCTGAGGAAGGGTCACCGGGCCTGAAGTGTTAACTTGGGCTATTTTTAAAGGTCAGGGTTTCTCCCAACTCTGCACATCCAATCCTGAAACAAGGTGAAGTCTGTAAAACTCCTCTATACACCATACCTAATACTTGGCTTATTTGTTCAAACATTCCCCAAATTCTAGTTACTTCACATGATATGTTCCAGCTTGCATTCAAGACAATATGAAGTTGTAAAACTATTTTACAAATCATTTTTCCATTTAATTCTGGTTTGATACCCAACTGTACTTGTGTAGATAAACAGATCTCTACTTCCATGTCTCACTCTCCACTTCACTTTCTCTCCATCTGACATTGTGAATCAGGATATTCCCATGATATTTTCACCTTTCACTCAGCTCGACTACTGTACTCACTGCACTACAGTTCATTCTGAAAATGAAATAATCCTTTGAAATGAACTTTAATGCTGTTCTATTTAAGAATCTTGCAACAAGTCGTATTCTGAAAAAAACAGGCCATTAACTTCAAATAGAATTCAATTAATAAATGAACTGAATGCTTGGAATTCCAAGGCTCTTTTGAAGACTAAGTATGGATGAGCTTTAATATAATTGAACATTTAGAAATTCAATCAACGGGACCTTCGTAATTGCTATCAGTTGTTATGTTGAACTGTGTCTCTATGACTGATCAATAAAGTTAAATGCTGTAATGAAACATGAACATTATTGGGAGCAAGTCCCTACCTGATGAGGTTTTTGGCACTGTCAGGATCTTCTGCTGTCACTGCTCCAACCACGGTTCCTAGTTTTGAGTTTTCAAAAACATCCATTGTGTAAAAGGGCAGTGAGAACACAGGAGGCTCATCTACATCACCAACAATAATCTTCAGAGTGGTAGTGTCTTTGAATGGGCCCAGGTTCCAGAAGCGAGGATCAATGTGCGTGTTTTCTCCTTCAATTTTTATAGAAAACACCTTCTTCTTTTCATAATTGAGTGGCTGATTGCACAAAGAGTTGACAGGAATAGTTGCTTGTTAATACTCCAAGAGGCAACATGAGTTTTAACATTTTAATTTTACCGAGATAAATAAAACACACCTTCTTTAGAATAATAACTCCTTCTCTGGTGTCTTTGTCTGTGGAAATGGTGAAAATACCTAAACCGTCTCCATCAATGATACTGTACTTCATGTCTGCATTCACTCCAATGTCAGCATCTGTTGCCTTAATCTTACCAACAGCTGTATCCACATCGGCTGACTCGGGCACATACAACTGGTAGTGTTCTGTCAATAAACGGGGAGAGTTACACTGGAAACTTTGAATAGCAAAAGTAACTTAAAGATTATCTCAGACAAAAAACAATCACAAATCAAAAACTAACAGTAAATTAATCTCCTTTGATGAAGACAGTTAGAGTATGAAAGTGAGGCCTGTGAAGTTAGGCTGGGTAAATAGAATAAAAGATATGGTGAAATATTGAGGAACACATAAGAAATAATTTAAAATGTTCATCAATAAATTTCCATTGAGAATCAAGAACCCAGTGAGAAAGATCTACTGGCGGCTTAATAATGTCACCATAGTCCCAGAGGACCATAGGGCTGCTCTCTCATTAGAGAGAGGTGACTGGTGATGGCTTAACCTGAGGGTCACCACACCTCAGGCAAGGGGAGAGGTTGAGGAGAGTGCTTCGTCGTAATCTTACTAAGGATGTTAAGTGTAATACTGGATTAACAGAAGAGATGCGTTATGTTGTAAAGAATATTGGTATGGGAATGTTATAGAAATGAGCAAAGAGCCATCAAAATGTTAATGAAAAGAAAAGCAAAGCAGAAAGCGCCAAGGTAGGTGGTGGGGTGCTCAACATTCTGATCTTCATATAAGGAGAGGGTCCTGACCCTAACCATCTGATGGGGCTGAGGGACCACACCCAAGCCCCTGGCTGGATATTCGACGCTCTCCTTGACCTCCTGACTAAGGGAAGTCTCTCTTGACTTGGCTGAAGACTACTCCCCTCAGACTCTGTTTGCGCCATAAGCTGCTGTCACATGGTCGAGCTGTGAGATTGATATAGCATAGTGCCATAAAAAGCAAGATGCCCAACCCCTTATTGATCACTGCTGACTGCCAGGCTTTGTATCTGCACTGAACAGCAAGGCAAGACAGAAGTAATCTATATGTTCTGAAGACGGGTCACTGGAATTGAAATATCAACTGTCTATCTCAAACCACTGATACTGCCAAACCTGCTGAGTTTCTCCAGCAATTTCTGTTTTTGTTTCAGATTTCCAGCATCTGCAATTCTTTATTTGATTGTGGTTATTGTTTGATTAAGTCTGTTAGTTCTGGTTGAGCAGGCCAAGCGCTAAAATATAAAGCAAGGCGAGGCAAGGCAGGGATGTGTAGAGCACTCAGGGGACACTTAGTGATTGGCCATGGAGGAAGTGATTCAGCAGCCCTGAAATGCTGCCTGGTCCAGTCCCTGAGCTGGAAGCCTGCCCCTGTGCGTTACAATATGAGAAGTCAGTGCACTCCAAATGCAGCACTGACCTGCACAATTGTACTGTAAGTGGATCACAGATGTGCTGTGATGGTGCACAGAGTCTAATGATGCCAGTATCTGTGCATGTGGGGTACATGACCTCTGCCCATGGAGTGTGCTCTGAGACATTGGTGCCATATGCCCAAGACAGTATCCAGGGGAGCAAGCAGAGAGCTGGAATCACTGGGTATCTGCTCGGACTTTCAGAAATCTAATTTCCATCAGTCTAGTGGTAGAATAGAAACCTGCATATTGATGAGGCAAGATTAATTAGTAACGAGGGTGATAATAAATGATCATCTTTCTGGTCTCTGGTGACAATCTCATCTCAGCGTCAGGAACTTTGTTGGAAATGTGATTTTTTTGCTCCCGCAGTTGCAAACTGGCTCTCTCGAATTTTCACAAATCTTCCCAAGTTTTTCGCAGTTTCTCATGTGGTTCAGGACCCAGGACATTTCTATCTATTAACCATGTTTCCTTCTCTACACAGATACTATCTGAACTTCAGGCTGTTTCTACCATTCTCTTTTTTTTTGTTACACCTTTGTGGCATCTGCAGAGTTTTGTTTTAGTGATGAATATTTGCTGTCTGACATTAAAACTGCCTTTTGACTTTGAAAAATTACATTTTGTCAAAACACTGAAAGGTTGAAAGGTTTCACACAACACTTCAGTGATGCCTTACTGTGTCTAAAGCAATATGGGCAATGCATTTTCTGAACTAGGTTTACAATACTTAGTATTTAGAGAGCAACATAGGCTATGTTTTCATAATGAGGGCGAGTAGGTTAGAAGGAGCACCTACTGTCAATCAGGCACAGAGATTCCGATATCTACATCTGCTGAGCTCCTGGTCTGATGGGAATGTCATGAGAGTCAAGAGCCAGCCAAGAAATCTCTGATGCCACGCCAGGTATAAAGTACAGAATTTCTTTACTGCCCAAGAAGAAGAATTATTTCAAAAGAGAATCTTAAAATGAAAACATTGCCAAAAAGAAGCAATCTGTGAGAAAATGGAACCAGTGAAGAGAAGTGAGCGCAAACAGCAAAGGTTAACAAGGAACAGCAAGAACATGATGTCAGTGAGCTTGGTTCTGATGGAGAGATCAGGAAGCCAACGGATGTTATGAAGGCTTGTGCAGATGGGAAGTGATTGAAGTGGTGGCTGATTGTTTAAATCTGCAACCCAAGGTGAACAGGATTAGTCTGGATGAGAAGCCAAACTTTATGGCCCCTGGTGAAAGGTTGGCTGCCAAGGGTTAGGGATGGTGGGTGGTAAAAGTGAGCACCATACTAGGTACTGTTCCCCACACTCACCAACCTGCCCACGCCCCCACAGCAATTTAAAAAAAAAACAACTTAGTGTCAGGAACCTTGTCTGATTGTGGGACAAACTGAAGCTTGTAACTAGCTAGTTATTGATCATTTAAGTGTCTCCTTCTGCTACAATTTTACACCTGACAGATCAGTGTCAAATGTCCAACCTGCCACATCTCACATGGGTGCTGCTGCCACAGGCACCTCTTCCAAGACTCCCAAGTGGCCACTGAGATAGCTTTACCCAAACACTTACAGACACCTGCCATTCCCCTCACCCTCAGCCTGACCACACCAGCACCCCCTACCTGTCCCTTAGACTTCTCCAGCCCCCACCAGCCTAGACCTAGTGAGATCCCATTCTAAACTTAACCTCACAGTCTGGGTTCTGTTGATCACAGTTCAGCCTCAGCCTCATTGCAATCCCAGAAGTGGCCACAGAGACTGGCGACACTTTGTTGGTCAAGAGAGTTGCTAGTCTTTTAACTGGTCAATGGCTCTCAGAGGCAGAACTCTTTCTCTTGGATGGGGCAAGAGACCTTCCTCCTGACAATTATCAAGCTGAAAAATGGATGTGGGGTGATGGCACCAGATCAGGGTGAGCTTTCCCACGGCATTTACACCAGGGCTGGGAAAAATCCAGCAGAAAGCTCATTGCAGGGACTTGAGCAAGCACAGATTGCAGAAGGGAGGGCCAGTGCCAGAAAATGATGGCCTTGCTCTGGCTGATAATAGTATCTGCCTGACACAGTCTAAATGTGGGAACTGGATATGGAATTTAAGAGATTAGGCAACAGTGGATTGCGGAAGTACTGAAAGGAAGTAGGGTATAGATGGTGGTTGTAACAGTGGAAGTTTCAGTGTAGTATTTTGTGCAGCTAGATGTTTCCTTATTAAGAAATTGCAATCACCTTTGCAGATATTTAATGGTAAATTCTTCAAAATCTTACAAGGTGACGTGTTTTAAAGAGTTGGATTGAAAACTAGTGCTGTAATGTTGTCATCCATTGTTGTTATTCCCTTCATGGACAGGTCAGATCTGGGTCTCCAGCAGATTCCTCTCAGTGCTATATTTACCTCTGCTGTTAAATCTGTATATAACCTACAACATTTAAAAAAAAACAATCCTCTGAAGGATATTCTTGGAATGCTTTTTCTATGTTAAGGATACTCGATGAAATCATGTTGTTGTTGAATCTCAATGGTATAGCTCCAAAGGGAAGAGTGTTGCTGCAGAGAACAGCATTTGAAGCTCCTCATCATTAATCTAAATCTCAGTTCTCATCCCTCCCCTGCCTCATATTCAGACAAGAGAGGGTGAATTCCTTCAGCCTCAGTCTCTGGAATAAGCTTGTGACCACAATTTAGTCAAATACTCCAGTGTTATTTCATGCCAGTGAGAAACCAGAGGTTTTTACACAGCTTTTGACAGGCATTAGATTTTCTCCTGTAAATAAGCTCTTGCAGTAAGGAGACCCAAACGATAATGGATCTGCCCAACAAGGTCATACACAGCAGGTAATCAGAGACTGTGCAGACTACAATGTTTATGTGGCACAAACCACTGAGGTAGACTGTCATCTTACAGTAGGTAACATGTCGATTAGAAACTGGTACATACTTTGTGGGAACTTGGGGGGATTGTCATTGGCATCAGTTAGAGTTATATTAATCGTAGTTGAGCCTGACAGCCCTCCGATCTGTCCAGCCATGTCTTTGGCTTGAATGACGACCGAATATTGTTCTCTTGCTTCCCGGTCCATATTCGGTAAGGCTGTTCTGATGATTCCTGCAAGATATTGGAAAGAAAATCAATATTTCAGTGCTCACAGAATAAGCTCATTTTGTGCAACAACATCTCCCTTCAGAAACCTGCAACGAGATTTTTTACTTTTGCATTAGACACTTGCTCTGGGCTGGGAAAAATCACATACCTTTCCTAACATGAAATAGGTTTCCATTACAAATGGCCTGATGATAAAATGTAATAAAAATATGATACTTAAAACACATCAGAATCAAATCAAAGCTTGAATTTGTTAATTTTGTAATAAAGTGAAAGCATTTGACAAATTTGCCTTCTCAGTGGTTCCTGTTAGAGCATTTTGAACATGACTTAACAGCAGTTAACTCAAGATAGAATTACAAGGGGTAAAATCACATTTCCTTTAATCTTATGAACCGATTTAAATTGAAGCAAAAACGTTAAGAATTCACAATGTAATTAAAGTGTAATTTGATTCACATTTCACCTTTTGCCTAATTCTGCCTAAAGCTATCTTTTAATATCTAATCTATTATAACTATGCAATTCTGAACATTTTTGTATCAACAGTTCTAACAGTAAAATTATTATAAAGTTGACTGTGATTCTATCTTAACTGCAATTTTAATTAATTCTGTAAATGAGCTAGAATTTGGGCACAGGACAATGCTAAACACTGTGATAAACAAAGGGAATATCATGTTTAATTATGTTTCCAGGCTAATCAAGCAGTTCCACAGTTGACCAGATGGGAACCTCCACAACCTATCAAGACTGAAAGCCAAGATGAAGTGCAGTGTGTCCCCTGTTCACAGTCACTTCAAAGGCTTACCGATTACCTGTCCCAATATGTCAGGTTCTCCCTCACCATCAATGGGAGCGACAGGATAGGGTGTTGTCTATGCCTGCGATCAGACTCAACAACTCTCCATTGGAAGCAATCAGCAAATTCTGCTACCTTGCATTGGCCGTGACTGATGAAATATCTCTTCATGAAGAACTCAGCACATACATTGGAAAAGGAGCCCACCACTTTGGTCGATATTTGAAATGAGAACGGAAAAGCAACAAATTCACCAGATAATGAAGTTGTTTATTTACAAACCTTTACCCTCAGCACATCACTTATGGAAGCGAAGACTGGTCAACTTACACCTATCAAGGGCAGAGGCTCAATACGTTAATCTGTGTGGAGCTGGAGGAACACAGCAGGCCAGGCAGCATCAGAGGAGCAGGAAAGCTGACCTTTCAGGTTGGGGCCTTTCTTCAGAAGTGGGGGAGGGGAAGGGGGCTCTGAAATAAATAGAGGGTGGGGGCAGAGATAGCAGGTCGATAGTGGAGCGGATAGGTGGGAGAGAAGACAGACCAGTCAAGGAAGCGGGGATGAAGCTAGTAAAGGTGACCGTAGCTAGGTGGTGGTGGGGGTTGGTCGGTGAGGTGGGAGGAGCGGATAGATAGAAGAGAAGACGGACAGGTCAATGAGGTGGGGATGGGATGGGTTGGTCTTGGGATGAGGTTGGGGGTGGGGAGATTTTGAAGCTAGTAAAGTCCATATTGAGGCTATTGGTTTGTAGACTTACAAGCCCGCCTCTTTGTAGGATACATGGAACAATCCCTCTTCCGCAGCTGCACTGGCCCTATCCCCCACCTCTTCCTCCGTTACATCGATGACTGTATCAGCGCCGCCTCATGCTCCCACAAGGAGCTTGAACAGGTCATCCACTTCATCAACACCTTCCACCCCAACCTCAAGTTCACCTGGATTATCTCTGATACCTCTCTCTCCTTCCTGGGCCGCTCTGCCTCCATCTCTGGTGACCATCTCGAAACTGATATCTATTTCAAGCCCACCAACTCCCACAGCTACCTAGACTGCACCTCCTCTCACGCACCTTCCTGCAAAAATGCGATCCCCTACTCACAATTCCTCCGCATCTGCTCCCAAGATAAGGCATTCCACTCCCGAACATTCCAGATGTCCCCCGTTCAGTGGTTGAAAAAGCCCTCAACCACATTTTTTGCACTTCCCGCACCTCAGCCCTCACACCCCCTCCCCACAATAACAACAAAGACAGAATTCCCCTTGTCCTTATGTATCACCCCATTTACCTCCGGATTCAACACATTATTCTCCGCCACTTCCGCCACCGGCAATCTGACCCCACTATGAAGGATATTTTTCCCTCCCCACCCTTATCTGCCTTTCGTAGGGACCGCTCTCTCCGTGACTCCCTCGTCCGCTCCACAGTCCCCACTAACCCCACCACCCCCGGCACCTTTCCCTGCAACCGCAGGAGGTGCTACACCTGCCCCCACACCTCCCCCCTCACCCCTCCCAGGCCCCAAGAAGACTTTCCACATCAAGCAGATGGTCACCTGCACATCTGCTAATGTGGTATACTGCATCCGCTGTACCCGTTGTGGCCTCCTCTACATCGGGGAAACCAAGCAGAGGCTTGGAGACCGTTTTTTGAAGCACCCACGCTTGGTTCGCGACAAACTACAACACCTCCCAGTCGCGAACCACTTCACCTCCCCCTCCCACTCCTTGGACGACATGTCCACCCTGGGCCTCCTGCAGTGCCACAACAATGCCACCCGGAAACTGGAGGGACAGCAGATCATATTCCGCCTTGGAACCATACAACCCAATGGTATCAATGTGGACTTTACTAGCTTCAAAATCTCCCCTCCCCCGACCTCAACCCAAGACCAGCGCCTCCTCTCGTCCCCACCACCCTGACCTGTCTGTCTTCTCTCCCACCTTTCCGCTCCTCCCACCTCACTGACCAACCCCCAACCCCACTGCCTACCTACACTCACCTTTACTAGCTTCGTCCCAGCCTCATTGACCTGTCCATCTTCTCTCCCACCTATCCGCTCCACTATCTACCTGCTATCACTGCCCCCCTCTCTCTATTTATTTTAGAGCCCCTTTCCCCTCCCCCATTTCTAAAAAAGGGTCCAGACCTGAAACGTCAGCTTTTCTGCTCCTCTGATGCTGCCTGGCCTGCTGTGTTCCTCCAGCTCCACACTGTGTTATCTCAGACTCCAGCATCAGCAGTTCTTACTATACCTGAATCTATGATGTCTATGACACACCTTGGGGCAAAGAGGTCAAGCATGCTAGCATTAATTTGGTGCAGAAAGTGCTTGTTGGTTTGAGGATGTGCAGGATATGCAATAGGAGGAGATAGCTCATGGCCAGAGATCAGCAAGGTGTGCAATGACCTGATTCAAGGTTACAACAATTACAAATGGTGACACCAACTGTGGGCAGGAATTTCCAATCACACAACCACAGGCCATTTTTAAAAGCTCCAAATCACCCCCAGCAAGGGATAACTTTATGTCAGCTTATTGTGGCAGACTTGGTCTTCGCACAAGCAATTTGTCCAGCCATCAAAAGAAATGATGACCCATCTGATCTCACAAACAATCTAAGGCTACACTCTGATTTTCTCTCAGAGATGGAGCGATGCTAACCAGAGTATAGAGTGGATGTTGTAGAGTGGATGTTTCAGTTTGTGTCCTGCTGAGGTCATTCCAAGAACATTTTATTCAGAGCAGAGCCACAAAGTTGCCTACCCACATTGTAAAATGAAGTTATAAGGAAAGACGTAAAATCTAAAACTAACTAGCCTTTGAAAGAAGGAAATGGACCTTGTGGGAATCTATGGGGGATTAACAACAGAGCTAAAGTTAACCCCAAACACTGCAAGCTAAGATCTGGAATGAGAGGTATAGATTACAATTAGTGGAAGTCAGAAAACATTTGTTTGTCACATAGAAGAGAAATTAACATTTGCAATGACCTCTTCCTGCAAGAAAACCATGGAGGTAAAACACTTTGATCTAGTTGGGTAGATATCAGGGAGAGGATCTGACATCGATTTGAATGAATTAAATGAGGCCTTATCTGCACTGCTTTTGTCATCTTGTACAAACACATTCTGATCTAAGTCACTGATGTAATTCAGGCTTAGTGGCAGGGAAGGTCAGAACGGGTGACACACAAGTCATCTTGCTTCTTGGTGATTCCATTCAGGAGTTGCTGATTTGAACATTGACATTTCTTTCAAAAATACTTTTTCTATATCATATTCAGCACCACCATGTAAGGTATTTGAAGTTTTTTGGGTTTGCTCACATTTACAATAGAGAAGGAACTGGTTCCCAGAATACAATCTGATTGTGAACAGCACACAAAACATGTGATTTTCATTATGTTATTACACGTTATTAGTCTATAATTGTAAACATTATGATAATTCCTCCAGAATATGTTAGCGAATGGGCGTTGCTGTTGACACACTCTTGGCATTTACTAAGCCATTTGTTTCCAGTGTCAAAACATTTTTCTTGATGAATCTCAATAGTATGCACCTTCAGTAACATCATTCATCCCAGATTTCATTATTTCAATAATTCAATTACTACCTAACTTGTTAATCATAACGGAACAATATGGCTTGTGACAACCAAGTCTTGAATAATTTAGGGACAGTAAAAACAGTGTATCACCAACACTCAAGAAGCTTGACACCATCCAGGGCAACTTGATTGGTACCACATCCACAAGCATTCTCCCTCACCACTGACCACACAGTAGCAGCAGTGTGCACTACCTGCAGGATGCACTGCAGAAATTTACCGAGGCTCCTAAAACAATGCCTTCCAAACCCCTGACCACTTCCATCCAGAAGGACAGGGGCTGCCCCACGTCCCATAAATGAATCAAAAAAACACAACAGGTTCAGGTGAAAATGGGTACACCATCTCATTGACAGGAAAAAATTATTTTCCCTTTAATGCTGGTCTTCTATAGGAATGGATTCCTCATGTGAATTGAGTAGTTGCCAGACTACGATGTGAACAGCAGGATTTGAATGAACGGGTGTTTGTGTAAATTCACTCAAGAATTAATACAAACATGATAATTGTGATGAATTGTCAACCAGCAGCTGCAATTTGGAACAAGAGACAACAAGGTGCAGGGCTGGATGAACACAGCAGGCCAAGCAGCATCATAGGAGCAGAGAGGCTGACGTTTCGGGCCTAGACCCTTCATCAGAAAAGGGGGAGGGGAAGGGGGTTTTGAAATAAATAGGGAGAGAGTGGGAGGCGGATAGAAGAGGGATAGAGGAGAGGATAGGTGGAGAGGAAACAAACAGGTCGAAGAGGCGGGGATGGGGCCAGGAAAGGTGAGTGTAGGTAGGGAGTTAGGAAGGGGATAGGTCAGTCCAGGGAGGACGGACAGGTCAAGGGGGCGGGATGAGGTTGGTCGGTAGGAGATGGAGGTGCGGCTTGAGGTGGGAGGAGGGGATAGGTGGGAGGAAGAACAGGTTAGGGAGGCAGGGACGAGCTGGACTGGTTTTGGGATGCGGTAGGGGGAGGGGAGATTTTGAAACTTGTGAAATCCACATTGATACCATTGGGCTGCAGGGTTCCCAAGCGGAATATGAGTTGCTGTTCCTGCAACCTTCGGGTGGCATCGTTGTGGCACTGCAGGAGGCCCAGGATGGACATGTCGTCTGAGGAATGGGAGGGGGAGTTGAAATGGTTCGCGACTGGGAGGTGCAGTTGTTTGTTGCGAACCGAGCGTAAGTGTTCTGCAAAGCGGTCCCCGAGTCTCCGCTTGGTTTCCCCGATGTAGAGGAAGCCACACCGGGTACAGCGGATGCAGTATACCACATTGGCAGATGTGCAGGTGAACATCTGCTTGATGTGGAAAGTCTTCTTGGGGCCTGGGATGGGGGTGAGGGAGGATGTATGGGGGCAGGTGTAGCACTTCCTGCGGTTGCAGGGAAAAGTGCCGGGTGAGGTCGGGCTGGAGGGGAATGTGGAGCGGACAAGGGAGTCACGGAGAGAGTGGTCCCTCCGGAAGGCAGATAAGGGTGGGTAGGGAAAAATGTCTTTGGTGGTGGGGTCGGATTGCAGATGGCAGAAGTGTCGGAGGATGATGCGTTGCACCCGGAGGTTGGTGGGGTGGTACGTGAGGACGAGGGGGATTCTGTTTTGGTTGTTACTGTGGGGACGGGGTGTGAGGGATGAGTTGCGAGAAATGCGGGAGACACGGTTGAGGGCGTCGTCCACCACTGAGGGGAGGAAGTTGCGGTCCTTGAAAAACGAGGACATCTGAGATTTACGGGAGTGGAATGCCTCAACCTGGGAGCAGATGCGGTGGAGGCGAAGAAATTGGGAATAGGGGATGGCATTTTTGCAGGAAGGTGGGTGGGAGGATGTGTATTCTAGGTAGCTGTGGGAGTCGGTGGGCTTGAAATGGATATTGGTTTCTAGGTGGTTGCCCGAGATGTAGACAGAAAGGTCTAGGAAGGTGAGAGAGGTGTTAGAGATGGTCCAGGTGAACTTAAGGTTGGGGTGGAAGGTGTTGGTGAAGTAAATGAACTGTTCGAGCTCCTCGCGGGAGCACGAGGCAGCGCTGATACAGTCATCAATGTAACGGAGGAAGAGGCAGGGTTTAGGGCCAGTGTAGGTACAGAAGAGGGATTGTTCCACATAACCTACAAAGAGGCAGGCATAGCTTGGGCCCATGCGGGTACCCATGGCCACCCCCTTTGTCTGTAGGAAGTGGGAGGAATTGAAAGAGAAGTTGTTGAGGGTGAGGACGAGTTCGGCTAAGCGGATGAGGGTGTCAGTGGAGGGGGACTGTTCGGGCCTGCGGGACAGGAAGAAGCGAAGGGCCTTTAGGCCATCTGCATGGGGAATGCAGGTGTATAGGGCCTGGACGTCCATGGTAAAGATGAGGTGTTGGGGACCGGGGAATTGGAAGTTCTGGAGGAGGTGGAGGGCGTGGGTGGTGTCACAGACGTAGGTAGGGAGTTCCTGGACCAAGGGGGAGAAAACGGAGTCGAGATAGTTGGAGATAAGTTCGGTGGGGCAGGAGCAGGCGGAGACAATGGGTCTACGAGGGCAGTCAGGTTTGTGGATTTTGGGAAGGAGATAGAAGCGGGCGGTGCGGGGTTGGGGAACGATGAGGTTGGAGGCCGTGGGAATTAGCCTTGAAACTTGTGGTGGTATTTGGCTGTCAAAGAGACGTGGTTGATGTCTTCGCTGTCAGGTAATGGGCAGGAATTGTGGATCACACAGGAAATTACAAGATTTTTGAACACCATAATTCCCTTTGTTGAAAGTTTTCCTTGCTGTCTCATTTCGAGCTTCAGAACCATTATTGCGTGTTTTGATGTTTTCTTTTCTGTAGCAATAAAGGGAAATGGAATCTGTCACCTGGTCATTTTCTGTGGCTAATAGTTGTTGTTATCATCACAATGAAGTTAAATGCAGGAGGCAGTTATCTGTTCTCTGGGCATATACTATTGTCACTCCTTGCAAATAGGTTCAAGGCCCTTAACAGGTGGATCAAAGTGTTTGAAAGGACAGTAGAAAGCAACACTGACTGAATATCTGTGCAAATTTTAATTGTTTCATTTGAACGTGCATAAATCCATTGAACATGACTAACATCCTGAAGGGTATTTTTGTGGTTCATTTTGATATAATCATAAGAAAATGAAGAATAAAATGGAAGTGTATATTACTGTTTGCATCCAGTGTCAATTCATCCCACTCCCTGCTGTGGGTCAGTCGATGTGACTCTCCAATCCAAATCACATGGTTTTAGCCTTGAGCCCCACTCCAGAACTCCAATCCAGACTGAAACTCCAGCGCAGTACTGTGTGAGTGTTGCACTGTTGCCCCATGTTCCCAAAAGATTAGCCTGTCTTTTGAATGAAATGTTAAACCAAGCCACTGTCTGCCCTTTCAGCTGGACATATAAAATCCCATCTTACTGGGTCAAAGAAGAAATATCAAAAAATTACCTTGTAATCTTGTGAACATTTGTCATTCAATCAATATTGCTAAAACAGACACAAAAACAAAGTTGCTGGAAAATCTCAGTAGGTCTGGCAGCATCTGTGCAGGAGAAAACAGAGATTCTGAGGAAGGGTCACCAGACCCGAAACATTAACTTTGATTTTTTCTTCACAGATGCTGCCAGACCTGCTGAGCTTTTCCAGCAACTTTGTTTTTGTTCCTGATTTACAGTATCCGCAGTTCTTTTGGTTTTTGCTAAAATAGACGATGAGGTAATTACCTGATTGCTAGTTGTGGGATCCTGCAGTGTGTAAAGCAGCTGCCACTCTGATCATGACCCATTTTGCTTCAGAAGTGCTTCATGAACGATAAAGCACATTGGAACATTCAGTAGTCGCAAAAGGTGCTATATAAATACAAGTCCTTGAACTAGCTTAATTAATATAAGTCACACTGCGGGGTGCCTTAGCTCAAGTCTTGGAAAATCATCTTGTAATTCACCCTGTGTCACCTTATGTCCCATCATAAGTGATTGCTTTGCACAATGATCGTGTTTGTTGATCTGTTGACTACTTCAGATACTGATAGACATCCTGTGTTTGTATAAAAACAAGCAAAAAAGTCTTAGAAATGGCAAAATGGTTCAGAATATCTCCATGCTACTCCAGAATTGACCATTCCCTGTCAATGTGGATAATCAGGAATGTTGGTTGCCTACTCTGTCAAATCAATCGCCCCAAGGCTCAGTGCTGACACTCCCAGTGCTTACAAAAGTTACAAGTCATATTTCATCAACATGTAGACCCATTTCCATGAACGACTCCTGCACTGACAGTCTGGTTCACTACTGTCCTTTAGGGAAGGGAACTGTCGTCCTTACCTGGCCTGGCCTACATGTGACCCACAGTGATAGGGGTGACACTTAACTGCCCTCTGGGCAATTAGAGATGGGCAATAAATGCTGGCCTGGTCAGTGACTGCCCTCGCCCCGTGAATGAATAAAGAAGAAAAAAATTTGGCAATTGTTGAGGACATTTAGTCCATCTTATAGATTTTCTTGGAGAATGCTTTCGTTCTTGAATGCCACCATCTGTCAGACACAAATATGTGCATTCAACTCAAAACAGCATCATTAAACAGAAAATTTAGATATCATGCAATGGTTTCATGGAATAACATACAATGGTTATATAGGACAACATGAGCAAGTTATATAGGATGACATGGAGTGGTTACATAGGATAACATAGTCAGGTTATATAGGACAACATGTGATTGTTATATAGGATAAAAAATGGCAGGTTATGTAGGATAACATAAATGGTTATCTAGAATAATGTGCACTTGTTATATAGGACAACATGAGATGGTTATATATGATAACATAGGCAGGTCATATAGAATGACATAAGATGGCACATCTTTCAAACACCACGAGTTTTAAAAGTCCCCATGTTCCCAGAAGATTAGCCTGGGACTCTGGATTACTACGCCAGTGACATTACTATATTGCTGCTTTCCCTCTAGAGGTGGTGGGACAATGAACCCCACTGTGAACATGCTCTGGCTCTCTCTAAATACAGTCGCCATAGTCCCAGAGGAAATTTGGGCTGCTCTCTCATTAAAGAGGGACAACTGATGGTGAGTTTATTCTGAGGCCCACTGTGCCACAGGTGAGGGGAGAAGTTCAGCAGGCAGGCCCTTCATGGTAACCTCAGCCAGGACAGGAGTTTAATCCACGCTGTTGGCATCACTCTGCATTGTCATCCAGCCATCGACCTGACTGAGCTAACTGACCCCGCAAATTATTACCAAACTCAATCAATTCTTTAGGATTATCATGGGAACTCTGAAACAGAAATTTGTCCTGTTGCTATGTGACCTCATAGAGAATGCAACCAACAGATCTATGGTCTCAGATACTCACCGAACACACACACCTCATTTGTCATTGTTCCAATGCCAAACGGAGCTCTGTCTCTAAGCTTTCTTTAATCTGTGGACTGAAATGGAGCCAAAATATGATGGGAAATAATGATGAGTTGGGAGTATATTTCCCTCAGAATAAATACATCCAGACAGGATCACGTGTGTAAATACAGGTTGGTCCTAAAGTGAGATAATAAGGTGTAGAGCTGGATGAACACGGCAGGCCAAGCAGCATCAGAGGAGCAGGAAGGCTGACGTTTCGGGCCTAGACCCTTCTTCATTTCTGATCTGACCAAGATGCAGCTGAGGAATGTTGCTGGATATAAATACAGAAAGCTAAGAAAAGCACCTGAACTTTGCCTGATGCAGTGACCCCATTAACATTCTGTCCTCCCAAGGAACTGCTTGAGAGAAATTACATTAGGCATTGGGCAGGTTATGAATTCAAAATAACTGATCAAACATTGTAAAATATTCAGTAAAATAAAAGTTCTGGAAGTTCATATAAGTTTGCGGAAAACATAGATGAATATTCAAAAATAATACCCATTAGACCATTTCACTGATAATTTTTTGCTGTGGGCTTTATCTGAACAAATCACCTGGTACTAAATTACAAACTGAATTCTGCACTGGCCAATTTTGTAAGTCTGATCACTTTCAGTTAATTATGTCATTTATCATATTTGATGCAGAGTTTATAAAAGTGGCTTCTGTATGATTGAATGTTATGCATTTCCCCATATCTATACACAAAATACAGGATGATAAGACCATAAATGATGTTATTGGCTTAAATGGTACTGGAGATTATAACATGGTGAATTTTAAGTGAGTTGATGAGAATAAACAGAGTTTGATGGCAGGTGCTTAAAAGAATGGCAGGGTGGTGATGGTGGTGCTTTCCCCTCCCCCCTAAATAAATGTGAGGCAAGAGGCTTCATTAGCAGCCTTCCTCTCCCATAACCAATTGAGGGTCTTCAATGGACAAGAAATGCCCATCAAGGGCTTCATCCCACCACTAAAGTTAATGATTAACTCATTAGCATGTCTACAGACCCCAGTACTTTGTAATGCCAGTCTGATAGAAAGAGAGGGGCTCTTGGAATGATTATGGCAACCTGTTTGCATTGTGAGAACTTCACAATTGAACAAAGGGAACATTACAAACCTTTAGCTTCCTTTCAGTTTAGAAGATGGGTTTTGTTTTTTGCTTAGGGGAAAAATCTATACCTTGGGAAGCTTTTGGTTTCAGTTTATAGAAACCTGATTGAAGTGGAATGCATGAACCAGTTTCTCTGAGAGAAATCGCTTAGTTCAGAAAAGTTAGAAAATGTGATGTCTCAATGGAGGATTCTGATTGAAATCTCTAGACCACAAGTGTTTGGTTGTGACCTGAATGAATTATTTGAAGCTGAGAAAGTATAAGCTCAGTTGTGTGAAAAATCAAGGGAGAGGTTATCAAATTTTCAAGGCCAAGAATTGAAATAGTTAAGCCTACAGATGTGTTAGAAAAGAGATTCTCCCTGGTGTTTGAGTACAGAAAAGTGTTGGTGTTATGATAGATGGAATTGTATTTTACTGTGTGTTTCAAAATCTTTCAAATTGTGTTATATGTAAATAGTTTAGCTTATTCTAATTCATCTTCAATCCCTTTGCACAATAAGCTGCTTTTTTATTGCTGAAACCAAAACTGCAGCATTGTGTGAGTATACTTTCATGAAAGACCACCTAGTTGTATATAAACTATATATGGTATATCAAGCCAGATTTCAGTCTGAGATCTGACTTGCCTGTTAGTATCATCTGCTGAGATATTAATAATACTGTTACATCAGCCCATTAGTGGCAGACTTGCCATCCAATCATCAATGTTTCAGAGATAGTAGGAACTGCAGATGCTGGAGAATCTGAGATATCAAGGTGCAGAGCTGGATGAACGCAGCAGGCCAAGCAGCATCAGAGTAGCAGGAAAGCTGACGTTTCAGTCCTAGACCCTTCTTCAGAAAGGGTCTAGGCCCGAAACGTCAGCTTTCCTGCTCCTTTGATGCTGCTTGGCCTGCTGTGTTCATCCAGCTCTGCACCTTGTTATCCAATCATCAATATATGTTTTCTGTTGTGTAAATTGTTGTGAGCATTGTAAATTTGCCATTCTCCCATTTGTGCCAATGAGTGAAAAAAGAGAAGTTTTATCAACATGTCTTTCTTTTCAGCAATGTTCACATTTGTACTACCAATAAATGTTAAGTTCTTCCAAGAAGTGGAAATCCACAACTGAATTGAGATACATGGACTCTTCTTTCAGTGGACTTGATTGGCCATTGGGCATGCTTAGTCTGGACTTTTCAATTATGTCAAGGCCAAGTCTGAATGGAAACACAGTGCAGAATCAATGGCTTAGATACACATAGAGACTGTCAAATTATTTGAAAGGCAACAAAATATGTTTGACCAAGTAAAGATCAGAAATACCAAGAGAAACTGGGCTTGTTATATCCAATGGGTTGTTCATTCTAGTACTGATGAGAGGTCAACTGATTAGAAGTGTAATCAATAAGCAGTGTCCTGGAATGAACATACATTTCGTCACACTTTTCCACACAAGACCAGATAAATGTCAAGCACAAAAAAAAAATTGGGTCTTAGAAACACCAGGGCTTAGCTTGCGGTGCCAGTTTCTTTGGGAACATTTTTTTTGGGATGTTAACACAAAAGGGAATTTAACCCCAAGCTGGGGAGCTTCATTAACCTCCATCTTGGACTTTTTCCATTGGCAACTCAGAATGTTAACAAGTGATTCAACTTGCTCTTTGTTAAACCAGATGAGCAAAAATTGCATCCATCTGGATCCTTTAAGGTTTTGCTGAGGTTCGGTTTTTGGAGACTCTAATAGCTGACGAACTTTCTGCCTTCACGATGTTCTGCATGCTGCCTAATATATTTTAAGATGAATTTGATGAAGGTTGAGATATTTTGGAGATTCTCCTGCTCTGCTGCTGTAACTTTGACTAACTGTTAATGAAAGTGAAGTTTTTCAACCAACCTATTCCAAATTACAGAGGCTTGTCAGAAATATTAAACTTTCCACAATTCAGAGCTCTCATTCCTGTGAATTGCTGTATAAGCCTCATTTAGACTTTCCATTCAAGGAGAGTTTAGTTTTCCTTTGGCTTCCCCTTACATCAGGTGCTATTTAGTTTTCCTTGACATTTTGTACAGCAATAGGGTGGCTATTGGGCCTATGCTCCAGGGCCCCAGTCAAGTATTGGATCCCAGACCTGACAGAACACCAGGAGCACAGGCCAACATTAAACTGGACTGAATAAACTGTCCCTTTTCTCAGTTGTACAACAGGGTAGTCACAGGAATTAGAGTGTGGATTGTCTTTTATTTCCTGACTGTGATCATACCAAATCCATGAAATACTCACTTGACTCTGACTTGGGAAGACACACTCACAAAGGCCTGCAAACAGGGCAAGAAGACTCAAAAGGTGTTCAAGATTCTCTGAACATGGGGAAATAACAAGGTTGGGTATGCCTGATTATTTTATAAATCTGTGTTTTCATGGAATGTTAGGGTTTTGCTTAAATATGTGTGTGAATGAATGAATGAATGAATAATTTATTTATTGGCACATATATCTCGGGAGATACAGTGAAAAATGATCTGTTGCCACAATTTGACATCATTTTGAGGTACAAGAAGAACAAAAGAAAAAACTTGAATAGAATTTGTCTTCATCGGCTGGGGTCCCAGACATGGTTCCAGGACTTTGGCAAGGCCCCCACTCTGGGCCTACCAAAGCCAGGAGGCCCCGCTCTGAACACTGATACCATCGCAGTTGATGACCTGCCACCAAGAGTCCACCCTGTGGGCCTACCACAGCCAGGAGTCCCCACTCTGCCATCGCTGCAGTCAACACCATAGCCCCCCACTATTCTAGGATTCCACACTTCAGGCCTACCACAGCCACCAGTCCCAGCGGACACTGCTCTGGCCTCCCTGTGATGTCAGGAAGATGAAGAAAAGAAAAAGGAAAAATAGACGAAAAGCAGAAAGAGAAAAAGAATGCAGCTGGCTGGAAATGGATGGGCTCAAACCGGCCACAATATACTCCTTGCTTGCTGGGAGATCCCAGGCACGGGTGGGGCCATGTCCGGCTTTTCCTGGATTGCTGCCACTGAAGACTTCCTCCTAACCCGCCACTCTCCAGGCTTTAAATAAAAGGAAATAAAGAAAAAAGGAGGGCAAAAAAGTAAAAGTAAAAGGAAGAAAAAAAAAAGTCTTACTGATGTGCCCTAATCAATATGTCACTATGACCCAAAATATCAGCGTATGTCTCTTTGTTCTGGAGGGTACAAGGAACATGGGACTGAGTTGGATGATCAGCCATGATCATACTGAATGGCAGAGCAGGCTCAAAGGGCCGAATGGCCTCCTCCTGCTCCTAGTTTCTATATTTCTATGTTTCTATGAATGAAGCTTTAGCATTCAAAATTCCAGTAACTCCTTGGATTATTTTTATAGTTTGAAGCATTGAGTAGTTTACAATACTCTGTATTTCTCTAAGACAAGGTTAATCTATGTTCTGCAATGTAGATCTGCTGACCAGGCTATTCTGCTTTAAGTCTATTGCTTACTCCTTGTTTCCTAAATTCATTCATTGGAATGTAAGTACCAATGACAAGGCCAGCATCTATCACCCATCTCCAATTGTTTATGTTGAAAATCAGTGAAAACAGATGACATTAAATGAATGTAAAAAAATACAAATGGCAATTTATAATAAAAAGAAACTCTATATACAACCCTAATATCGTAGAGCAAAATATACAGCATTATATGAAAGTCTTCCATTATGTGCCAGGTTCAGTCAATAATGTATTCATGTTCAGAGAGTTTTACATTTAATTAATAAACAATGACAGATTGGCTATTGCAATCAGTTCAATGAGTCATCACAATTCATTACCTATACTAGATCCAATGTTACTGCTGCATTTTGCATTAGAAATGCATGTTATGAATTACCTGTGAATGTGAAGATGACAAAAAATTAAGCTTCAGTTTATCTATCACTTAAAATGTGAGTGACAGCTTCTCATCTTCAGACTCATTGATTTCCACAAAGAATTAGAACAGTCATAATCTAACCATCTTAAAGTTACAAACAGCACAAAATGTGTTCATTAACAGCTCAGCAATGTTATTCATTCCAAGCTAGTAAATAACATAATTTTCACAAATAAGATATAAGAATAAAGAATACAAGTAGTGAAATTACTGCAACTAATTCAGTGAATACATCTATAATTTTATCAGATTGTGTAAAATTGCAGGAAGGTATTTCTAAAAAGACAATGCAAAAATAAATAGAAACAGGTGCTGTAAAATTTAGATGCACAGTTCTGGTTTCTTTGGTGCAATCAGTTGTGTTATAGGTTCCAAATGGCACCCACAGTGTGTGCACATTCTGTGAGTGTCACACAGGGCACCATTTTTGAGGGAGTGTTAGTACACAAGCAGTGAGAAGCTGCTGGAAGTGTGCAGAGTCAACAGATCATAACACCAGTGCTTCCATCGTACAGTTCAACACTCCAGCAAATGATACTCTCACATGGTGAACACACAAAGGAACAGGAGTAGGCCATTCAGCCTCTCGAATCTATTCTCTATTCAAAGAGATTGTGGCTGATCTGTGGCCTACCTCCATATACCTGCTTTGGCCCTTTTATCTTAATACCTTTGCTTAACAAACATTTATCTATCTCAGATTTACAATCTACAATAGATCCAGCACCCACTGCCATTTGTGGAAGAGAGTTCCAAACCTCTCCCATCCTTTGAGTGTAGAAGTGCTTCTTAACATCTCTCCCGAACAATCTAGCCCTAATTCTCAAGTTGTGCCCCCTAGGTCTAGAATCCTTCGCCAGTGGAAACAGTTTATCGTTATTGTGCCTGTCTTTTTCTGAAGACTTCAATCAGAGCATCCCTTAACCATCTCAATCCAACAGTATGCAGAACCCCAACCCTGTCTTCCCCATACTTAAATGTATTATCTTAAAATGAATTTCTGGTTAGTTGCTCATTGATTTCTTTTGACTGATGTTATGACTGTACAAGAAGCAAGAGGCTTCCACAGTTCTTTCTTTCTAAAGTCATCGAGGTGCCAGAAGCTGACAAATATTCTCCTGCCTTCTTCAGTTCAGCTGCTGGAACAGGGTTTTCACACCAGGAGACCATTCAGCCCTCAGCACATAGGGGAAATTCTTCTGACCTTATAGAATAACAAACATCTCTAGATATCTACACTTCATCAAGAAGACATTCACTATAATCTGACACTTGTTACAGTCATAGGTGCAACTTCTGTGCTGGGCAAGGATGGCAATGCTAGTGGTACAAAGGTGACCTTGGCAATTAAACTTTCATGCAAACGGCTCCTTCCACAACACAGCGGGTGAGATTTCAACATCTCCCTTTTCAGCACTCACTGGGGTAAGAGGGAAGTCCATGCTCTGTCTATTCACTAAGGGTTGATAATGTTTCTTTCTCTCCTGCCAGAGAGCAGGATGTGGAGTGAGAATGAGTTTCATGAGGACTGCAGTCTTCCTCATGACATCAATGTAATTTACTCTACCCCCTCCCCAGACAACACCACATCACAATATCACTTTGTGAGCACCGCATTTCAACTCACCAAGTTTCACAATCAGACCCTGTCTTATTGTTAGATCCATGATCAGACTCTGTATCACTGTTGGATACATAATCTGACTGTGTCTCACTGTTAGTTCCACAGTATACTGATGGAGCTGACCATCATTTCCCACACTGGAAAGAATTATAAAGAAGGACTGAATTGTCAATGTGTTAGTGGAGGACATTCAGCACAAGAAGTCCACACCAGGTCTCAAAATGACAGATTAATTTAGTGCCATTGTTCTGTTTCACTCCATAACTGTCTAGTTGCCTGTTAAATGTTTCAATTGAATCTGACTCCTCTAGACTCTCAGGCAGTGCATTCCAGACATAGCCATTCACTGTATGAAAATGTTTGTTCTGCATGTCACGTTTGTATCATTTGCTAATTAATTGAAATCTGCTCCTCTCACTTTTGACCATGTTGTGAGTGGAGACAGTTTCTTCCCATCAAATGTTTCCAGACCTCTTATGAATTTGAATATCTTGATAAATTCTCCATTCAGTCTCCTCTTCTGTGAGGAGAACAGCCCTAACTTCTCCTGTCTCACTTCATATCCGAAACTCCTCACTCCTGGGACCATTCTCGTCAATCACTTCTACACCTTCAAACTGCAGAGGAGCGTGGTACTAATGAGGGTGTACGGAATTTGAAGCTGCTTCTTACTGACCTTGACTACTCATGGGTTTGTTAAGTTGTTTGGTGTCACTGCTCTCATGACCTTGCAGTTCGAATCCTGGCATTGACTGACACCCTCACTACCATCTTGGAGATTCCCAGGAGAGCTTGCTGACTCCCTGTGGACTAATGGTGACATTTTGTCTCTTTACCACGTGACCCGAGGTCTGCATGACAGCACTGGGGCATACTGGAGCTGTTCATCTTCCAAAATCATGTGTAGAACTGGTTACAGTCCCCGATTCAGTCGCAGAACCCCCAACCTTCCCTACTTTAAGACATGCAGGTTGGTTCTAAATGGTGCATGCTCACTTTAGAATTGTTACAGTGCAAGAGGAGGCCATTGGGTCCATCGTGTTTGAATTCGTACCCGCCTCTCACAGCCAGCTCAGGTCTCCAGCTATTCTACAAAACATCTCACATCAGCTGCAAACTATAATTGTGTTAAATAGTCGTCAACATTGGAAGCTATGGGCTAAATGATCCCACAGAATGATCCCTGCACCCCGATTTAGGAACTGTTGAGTTGTGACCCCTCCCCTCCTTGGACTATGAAGGAAATAGAGGAATACACTGTGATAAAAACACAGCGGTATAATTGTGAAGGTATTAAAGTATTAATTCAATGAGGCTAGAGTTCTTCGCAATATTCATGGTATGAGTGTGATAAATGATAATTGACACACAGACTGAGCATGAAGAGATTTTGAAGCATTTGCATATTAAATTCAGCTGTGTTGATTTGCTCACGCTTTAACATTGAAAAATTCATGATGCTAAATGGCCCTTAAGATAGGTTTCAATGGAAATAAATAAGAAATCTCATTCTGTTTAGAAATCTGATGCCAAAACACTCAATGGACTGTGAGCAAAATAGTCTAAGAAGTGATTTTATGTGAGATTTACTTAATAAAAATTGATATGTGATTAATATTTCACCATTTCACCATTTCACCGTACAGTTTTCCTGTAAAAAACTAGATACATGATAACAAATGGAATAAGTATCTATTTCAAGGATGTGTAATGCACACAGTTGTGGCAAATGTGTCTACCATACATACAAACAAGGAAGGGGGTCATCATATTACTGGTCATGCCTGACTCTATAACAATATCACTTTGACCTTAATCTGTAGGCCAGCTCTCCGAGCAGTTAATTAACTGCTACAAAGGCTTTGCTGTCTCGCCTCTCGTCTCCAGTGTTCAAATCCCAGCCTCTTACTTTTTTTTAAACCACAGGACTTATCATTCCTCTCTCAAAGAATCGAATGTACCATTCTGTGAGCATGGGGTTTGCAGATAATGATGAACCCATTCCCCTTGGAGCTGGATCATTTCCGTGACAGTGGGACGTCGACACATCTGCTGCTGAGTGTCTGTATTTACCCCAACTGGGGGCAGGGAGGGATGTGGGGTGTGATGAATTAGTGTGAGGCTATTGCATCATGTGACCTCCCAAATGTGAAGGGCATTCTGACCACAGCAACTCACCCCACTGCCTCGGAAACACATATGCTTTAGGAAAGAACCTTCATAATGGCCAGACACAGAGTCTCCTAACTACCCAATACAGCATTGCAGACCATGGTACGGAGGTGGGGTGCAAAGGTGCGGGGGGGGAGAAGGGGCCTGCCCATGGAGACCAGGAGGCCCCCAGCTGAAGCAGTTATCCACAGGATTCAATTGAAACATAGAAACATTGAAAACAGGAGCAGGAGTAGATCATTCAGCCCATAGAGCCTGCTCCACTGCACAATATAATCAATGCTCATCCTTAATCTCATCACCATACTCCCAATGATAAACAGATAAAACATCAAATGTTATGATGAACCACAATAAAAATCAAATCTCTCTGCATGGAGCCTGCCCTCAAGAACCTGAAAACACTGTCTGAAGAAGTTCTTCACCTCAGGAGAGTAATCAGTCACATCAAATGCATCTTCAAATGCCATAGTCCAACAGTTCATCAACAATTTGACACATTGTTCAATTCTTTGATTCTGTATCACTCGCCCATTAACAATCTCTCACGGGCAGGATTCATGCCTCACATCTAGACGCTGCATCTCATTCCCACACATTTCTCACACCCATGGGGCTCACAGCCAACTCCCAGGCTCCATAAACATCCAGCTCTCCGGCAATGCCAGGTACATCTCTCAAAGACACAGTAACACCCTGACTGACATTTTTCCCTCTCTTTCACAGGATATTGTTGTGTAATAGACAGCACCATTAAATGGCATGGGCAGTCGTGAATGTATTTCACCTCATGGTGCTAGCGATAGTGAAATCACTGGGGTCACGGCAACTGGTACTACTAAGGCCATGAAAAACAATGGTATATTCTTGCTGAATGCATACTTAACATTCATCTCAATAGAGGAAGTCCCCACAGGGTGAAAAGCCTGTAAATGGGCAATTCTTGCTTTCCCATGGTCCTCTCTGAGGCATTTGTGTTTTCAGATATCCAAGCAATGATCACCTGACCAGCCAGTGACAACGGAGAGTGGAAACCGAGAGGGAGAGCAGACCTTTGAGGAAGAAACAGTCACTTTATCCAAAACTTACAGCCAATTGCTCAGAGCCTGGCAATGCATGTATCTCAGAGGACAGCACAGAATTGGGATCTGGTTACGGTGAGTCCCCAGAGCCCAAAGTGGGCTGCAGTCAGGCCGTGGAAAAATATAGTGTGGGTGTTAGCTCCCTGGGGAGAAAGGCCTTTACTGAGTATATAATCGAGGAATCTGAGGAGAACTTTGATGAAGCATTGTACTGTCATCAGTAATCACTCGCTAACGAATCTAATTGTCAATCGAGGAAATTCTGTGTCACTGGTTCTGGGTTCTGTGGGTTCTTGTGATGCAGTGAGATGCAGTGCGGAAGTGGTGGGAAACTCTCCAAGAACACCTGTGGAGACAGCCACCACTGCATCAATGTCTGGACATTGCTGTGGAAATCATGAAACATGATCTTGCTGTCAAACAAGTTCACTTGTTCACTTGCAGGCTCAGATTGCTGCTATCATGGCTATAAATGCCAACACTCAAAGGTGCCATCTGGCTCTCACAGACAGCGATGCTGACTGAGGGACTCCTGTAAAACCATCTGCTGTCTCCCCTAGTGAAAGTCAGCAAAGACATGATATAAACCCATGGATTGATATGGCCTGATATTTTAACGATCTGTCACTCTCACAGTGTAATACCTCTGCTAGCTCGCCTAACATAAGGATGAGACAGGGGTCATGTAGTATTGAAGAATGCAATGACATTTTAAAGAATTCCTGAAATGTATATTACTTCTGCCTCTGGGCTCAAGCGAAGTAATTAGAATGTACTATCACATGCTCTCCTTAACATGTCATGCTGCAAGTGGACAGAGCCCAGTAAGATGGAGGTCACATACTATGGTATAGTGATGACATCATGACCATGGCCTATTCCAGATGAGGGAAACTAATGCGATAAAACAGCTGTTAATGCTTTGAAGTCTATTTTTCTTTAACACTTTATTCAGGAATTCCAGTAGAGAAGCTGGAGCCGTTACTGCAACATACCATATTCGTTGGATAAGGAGATGAAATAGATCATGTTTGATTTTGAAAGACCTTTGGCTCACCACAGGATACAAAGCGTAAGGGCAGAATTTTACACAATATAACAGGCAGCAGGTAACGTCCTCACTGGTCAGACCATGCTAATGCCACTTGAGGCCCTTAAATTGCCATTGGTTGGTCACTTAAAGGCCACATTCCACCTTTCTTGGTGCTCTGGGGAAGGATGCCATCAGATAGAAGCTCAGAAACTAATCCCTGTTTGGCATTTGGGTGGGATTGCCTACTTTACATGCCTGTTTATTGATTAGATATAACTCTCATTGTACTACCACCACCACCAGAAAGCTGGAGGTGGGGGTGGGGGGAGAACCCTCTGCATTCAGTAAATCCTGGCAGCCCTTGGGAATGGGATATCCTGTTCCAGTTGGGCATTAGCTCTTCCCTTCATCCCACCCTCCTTCTCTAAGTGTTAACTGGAACAAGAAGCTGCCTGGGGGCAGGGGTAGGCTTCATACTGACTTTCTCAGGAACAGGGAAGTAATCCTTTTCACTGCCTGAAGATCTTGCCTAAAGGGTGAGAAGCAAAGAAAAACATGTGAAATGTTGGGGTCATTGCAATCAAAAAAGGAACTACACTCTGAGATAAGGCGAAAAATCTTCATTCCAATGTGTCTACATTTTGTATATTAAGTCCAGATTTGATAAAATGACTCTTACAGAGTCACAATTTAGAAAGGAAATTCCAGTTTGGTTGAAAGAATTATTTTTACCAGAGTCTCACAGGCTGAAAATCAATAGATCCAATAATCCTCAATAAAGTCTGCCTAATATGGCTTTCCAAATAAAATTGCAACAGACACTAAGCAACAATCAGCTGTGATGAGATTAAAGAACAAGGCAGATTGATCTTTCTGGACTATACAGATGAAGAAGTTTGATCAATTAATTTTGTGATCCCGCATTGAGATTTATTTCAAAGTGAATCAATTGAATGTTTAGCATGTACAGTACTAACACAAGAGACTAAATGGAACTGGGCCATCTGGGGCTGTATTGCTCTAAGATCATAATTCTGCAGATTGCCTTTGAAGACTCGATAGCAACACAGTAGGCTCTCATTGCTCAGTTTAACAATTTTAAAATATGCCAGCACAAACCTCAATTAACCATTGTGCCACTAAACCTTGGAAATGCTGTTGGCATAATGCCACGTCTCCATGAAATGTGCAAAATATAAGGGGCATGTTTCTATGCAAACACAACTGTTATAATAATCATTTTTACTTTAAGCACTCATAAAATCCATGTAGAAGTACAATCAACGCAGCTTATGAGGTTCTTATACCAGAAGTGTGCCATTATCATACTGTTCATTTGATGCATTGATCTGTCTCACAAGGAACAAGTGTTGCTTAAGAGACTGCCATCAGAAAGCTGCAATTTGCATTTCGAGCTGATTTGTTTCAAATTTCTGTCTCAGTCAGTTTCTTGCTTTCTGTGCACAATGAGGGTGATATTTTATCCCCTCCTTGCAGGAAAGGGAGGACAGCATTGCAGTATCATGGCAGCAGCTACATGCTGTGTATATTATGCAGCCTGCTGCTTCATTTCACAGTGAGCTTTCAGTGCCTATAGAAGTGTCGAAAGAGGCTGAAATTTAGCAGGGAGTTACTGCCTTTGCAAAAATCCTCTTATGACATGTAACATCAATTCTGCACTGCCAGTGGCAGTCCAAAAATTCAGCATAGACCACAATCGTTATACATCAGCTCTTTCTAGGTTAGCCCTGGGTAGAGCTGCAGCACTAACCAGGTTCATGCCTCATCTGCAGTCTGCTAAGTCAAGTAAAAACCGAGAGAACTGCGGATGCTGTAAATCAGAGCTGTTTTGACAAAGGGTCACCGGACCCGAAATGTTAAATCTGATTTCTCTTCACAAATGCTGCCAGATCTGCTGAGCTTTTCTTGCAATTTCTGTTTTTTCCTTTCTGCGAAGTCAAGTGTCTGACTCAGCTCCCCAGCCCTCACAATAACCAGAGTGAAAAGAAAGCCATTAGAATCCTGAACAGTGACTCTCAGATGAAAGTCTGAATTACAGCATTGTTGCTGACTGGCACAGATCATAACAGACTCTGGGTCATGTTCACCATTGTTTGTAGGGCTGCTTTGATCAATTTTCAATCTCTTGTATAAACAGCATGCATGGTCATTGGAAAATAATGGCCAAGTTGCAACTACAGGATAATGCACCATGATCTGCCCTTGTGTCCTTCTACAATTTTTTTTTCAAATACTTCTCCAATGTTCTGTTCAATTTTGTAAGAAGCTTCAGTCATAGAGTCATAGTGTTGTACAGCACAGAAACAGACCCTTCAGTCCATCTCGCCTTGCAAAATGGATATCCTGAATTAATCTAGTCCCATTTGCCAGCATTGGGCCCAAATCCCTCTAAACCCTTCCTTTTCATATATCCATCCATATCCTTTTAAGTGTTGTGATTATACCACCCTTCACCTTTTCCTCTGTGAGCTTATTCCATACACACACCACATTCTGCTTGAAAAAAGTTGCCCCTTGGATCCATTTTAAATCTTTTCCCTCTCACTTTAAGCCTATGCTCTCTGGTTTTAGACTCCCCCACCCTGGGAAAAGACCTTGGCTAGTCACCTTATCCATGCCTCTCACAATTTTATAAATCCCTATAAGGAAACCCTTCACTAAAGAACAATTCTGAAAAGTTTGTCCTGCATCCTTTTAGTGCTAATCTTGACCTAATAAGCCTCTGTTTTCTTGAAGGAGATTAGGCATTGATCTAAAGTTAACTTTGAACAACATTCTCAGATTCACGATCATGTCACTTGACAAAACATTTGAAAAGGCTGTCACTGTGTGGACAGAAGCAAGACTTGGTGTGATGGGTCATGTTTAAATTGATGTTTCTACTTCAGTTAGTCCTCAGTATGAAGATCAGTGCTACTGGGGCCTGAACTAGGCATTCCTAGAAACCTTAAAAAGAAATAAAGACATCAGCCATCTTATTGCAGGAATTCAGAACAGGTTGCTTCATTTGTGTGAAAAGAAAGTTTTACAAAGGCACTGAATAGCTCCTGTTTTGACAGCCTAATTTATTACCTTAATTTTCCTAACACTGAAAATGAGCACATTAGTGCTGAGATTTCATATTCCTATAGCAGCAATGTTATTAATGATGGGAAATGGACAAAAAATGAATACAATGGAACTCATTCTTAACACAGCTGGACAAGAGCATGTAACTGCCACTGGTGTGAAGTGTTATGGTGATTTTAATTTCAAGGTTCACAACATGTCACACAGTATTAAATAAATGACAAAATGTTTGTTCTCTTCACCACTGATTTCAAAACAACTCCACAAACAGCAAACTCTTATCAGAGGCAACACAGCACGGTGCTGAAGGAACACAGCAGGCCAGGCAGAATCAGAGTAATAGGAAAGTCAACTTTTCGGGTCAGGACCCTTCTTCAGACCCGAAATGTCGACCTTCCTGCTCCTCTGATGCTGCCTGGCCTGCTGTGTTCCTCTGGCTCCACACTGTGTTGTCTCTGAGTCTGGCATCCGTAGTTCTTGCTATCTCTGAGAAACTCTTATCAGAATACTTAAAGTAAAAATATTTCACTGTGCCAATCAACTTTGCAGATCTTTCAATTTATCAGAACTTCTTATTCAGTTCAACACTACAATCTGCAAAGGTTGCACTCCCTTTATATTTATCATCATGCATAATGTCATAGTTGGGCTTATTTCAGCATTCTGCCTGCAGAAGGACATTTCAGTATGAATAAAATTAACTTTTCCCTCATTCAGGCCTTCAATTTAAATCAGATTCAACTTTGCAATGTATAATTTAGCAAAGGATGACAACTCATTAAATATCTTTCAATCTTTCCATGTCTATCGGGAGCTATCCGAAGTTTCCAACACTTGAAGCTCATTTTTTTGTCAGCCAGTGCACAAGACATGCAGCTTCATAAATACAATACTCATACATTAATACTGAAACAGAAACCTAAGGATGTCAATATACAGGGGTAAAAGAAACAAATGGAGGTTTGGAATGACTCTCATCAAAAGGTATTACAATAGTTTGAGAGAAATTTGATATCAAGCAAATTGAAATTCATAAAAACATTCAAACAAACCCGCACTGGTTCCATGGAGAATAACCCTGGGCAAGATGCATCCGTTAGCAGAAATCTTCTCATTATTGATGCTATCCCAGGGAGCCCTAGAGCACAATTTAGTTTTGGTTGATAGCATGTTTATGTTCCAGCACAAATGTGCCATTTTGTGCGCCACAGAGCTGCATCAATCAGCACAATCACGATGGCACAGATTTTACCATGATTTCTTAGTTCATAACATCATAGGAAATATGTGTTACTGTAAAACTAGGATTGCAATGAAATCATTAATGGGGATTATAATTGTACAGTGACACACCTGGGCAATTGTTACTGACTAGCTGAGATGGTGCTTCAGAGAGTTTATCAAACAGGGAGCTGGGAAAAAAGAACAAATTGAGAATATTTGGTTGCAGTGGTACAAGATGGATGCAACATTTTAGAGTTTGCCATTTGGATGCTGGTACCCCTCAACATATCTGACAGACACATTGGTAACATTGTCTTTGGGTAAAGGAGGAAGGGTGTCATTTTCCAAGGTTTTACCAGCTACAGGGTTACTGTAACATTTAGGCTGGAATGACCAATACATTGTGATACATTGGTCAGGTTATCAGCACCTGCTGACATCTTTGTTGTTCAGCAGTGAGCTGGATAGACAAAGCGTAGCATCATTTCTTCACACATCGAAAACTAAAATGAAATCAGGAAGATATTCTTTGGTAGCAAATTTGTTTTGGTTTCCTTTACAGGTAAGGAACCAGAATCATTGAACTTTCTGAAAATTTCTGTGTCCTGTGATTATTTTGTGATGTAAGTCAGGAAATCTCTCAGGTGCTGACATTGTTATTCTCCTTAGGCTTTCTGTGTGCTTCAATCACTGTATCCACTTGCATGCATGATTTTCTTTGGTTCTTCTCTGATTCCTTTGATGTAGAAGTGCCAGTGTTGAACTGGGGTGGACAAGGTTAGAAGTGCTTGGGGCAGCATGGTGGCTCAGTGGTTAGCACTGCTGCCTCACAGCGCTAGGGACCCGGGTTGGATTCCACTCTTGGGTGGCTGTCTGCGTGGAGTTTGCACATTCTCCCCGTGTGCGTGTGGGTTTCCCCCGGGTGTTCCAGTTTCCTCCCAAAGTCCAAAGATGTGCAGGTTAGGTGGATTGGCCATGCTAAAATGACCATACTGTTTAGGGATATGTAGATTAGGTGGGTTACAGGGGGATTGGTTGGGTGGGATGTTTTGAGAGTCAGTGTGGACTTGTTGGGCCAAAGAGCCTGTTTGCACACTATAGGGATTCTATGAAAAAAAGTCACACGACAACAGGTTATAGTCAAACAGGTTTATTTGAAATCACTAGCTTTCAACGTGCTGCTTCTTCATCAGGTAAAGTGAAGGAAAACACACAGACGCAGAATTTATAGGCAAAGAGATCAAAAGATCGTACAAATGTTGTGAATGAAGTGTCGACAGATTGAATAACAAGTCTTTGCAGGTGATCAAAAGTGTCAGACGATGTGAGTAAAGTGTCAACAGCTGAATAGCAAGTGAAGAGATGACCTATAAACCGATTGAATGAGGCAGAGAGATAATTATAAATAAAAAGGGTGGTACTGGAGACAAACCATATGGCTAGAATAACATGATAGGTATAAGAGTCACATGCTGAGGGTCTAACCAATGTAATAAGTAATCCAAACCTGTACAAACCAATTAAGGCAGACAGATCATAACAATTTATCAAGGTGATGGTGTCAAAACAGGAGAGTAAGGAAGGTTTTATAGATACAGAACAGTGTGGTGGAGTTATGTGTAGTGCGACATGAACCCAAGATCACGGTTGAGGCTATCTTCATGGGTACGGAACTTGCCATTTAGTCTCTGCTCGGTGATTCTGTGTTGGAGGACGCTTACCTGAAGATCGGGGGCTGAATGTCCTTGACAGCTGAAATGTTCCCCCGCTGGGAGGGAACATCCCTGTCTGGCGATTGTGGCAGTGTTCATTCAACCGTTGTCCCAGCGTCTGCATGGTCTCACCAATTTACTGTGCCTTAGGGTATCCTTGCCTGCGGCGTGAGATAGACAACATTGGACGAGTCACATGAGTACATGCCGTCAATGAGGTGGGTGGTGTTCCCAGGTGTGATGGTAGTGTTTATGTCAATGATCCAGCATGTCTTGCAGGGGTTACCATGGCGGTGTTGTGTAGTGTTGGCAGAGTCGTATGGTGTTGACAGGGTTATGTGGTGTTGTGATTGTTGTTGTCCTAAAGGATGGCTAGCTGAAACACTACCCATCACGTACATGGCAGATACTCAAGTAACTCGGCCAACGTTGTCTACCTCATACGTTGCAGTCAAAAATGTCCCATGGCATGGTATATTGGTGAGACTGTGAAAATGCTACAACAACAGATGAATGGACACCATGCAACAATCTCCAAAGAGGGATGTTCCCTCCCAGTGGGGGAACATTTCAGCGGTCAAGGACATTCAGCCCCCGACCTTCAGGTAAGCGTCATCCAAGGCAGGCTTCGAGATACAGAACAACACAGAATCGCCGAGCAGAGACTGAATGCCAAGTTCTGTACCCATGAAGACAGCCTCAACCATGATCTTGGGTTCATGCCGCACTACATGAGACCCCACCACACTGTTCTGTATCTGTAAAACCTTCCTTACTGTCCTGTTTTGATACCATCACCTTGATAAATTGTTATCATCTCTTGACCTTAATTAGTTTGTACAGTTTTGGATTACTTATTACATTGGTTAGACCCTCAGCATGCAACTCTTATACCTATCATGTTAATCCAGCTGTTTGGTTTGTCTCCAGCATCACCTCATCTTTAATCTTTTGTAATTATCTCTCTGCCTCAATTAATTGGATCATAGGTCATCCCTTCACTTGTTATTCAGCTGTTGACTTTTTACTCACACTGTCCGACACTTTTGATTACCTGCAAAGACTTGTTATTCAGCCTGTCAACCCTCCACTCACACCATTTGTATGATCTTTTGATCTCTCTGCCTATAAATTCTGTGCCTGTTTGTTTCCCTTCACTTCACCTGATGAAGGAACAGCATGCTGAAAGCTTGTGATTTCAAATAAACCTGTTGGGACTATAATCTGGTGTCATATGATTTCTATCCTTCTCTGATTCCTGATTGCAATTTTATTCAACTGCTTTTTTTTTGCTCTTTATTGGATATTCTCACTGTTCTCATTTTCTTACTGAAATATAATGAATAAGATCCAATGACAAATCACTTTCAATAAGGTGTTTATTCAGTTTGATATCTTGAGTTCCACTCACAACATGGAGCTGACCAAGCCATGTGCAGAGCTTATGAATTCAGGGATCTTAAGAGGATGTGTAGGAGATCCTTTAAATTTCATCTGGCTATCCAAACCCCAATGCAGGTGAAAACTGGGGTGCAGTAAATTCCGCATTCTTGTGCAGTAAATGTCCCAAGTGCACATGTCACTCTTGCTAGTAATGGCTAGCCTTCTCTTGTGTAATTATTGTGTCTATT
Organism: Rhincodon typus; assembly: GCF_021869965.1. Lineage (NCBI taxonomy): Eukaryota > Metazoa > Chordata > Chondrichthyes > Orectolobiformes > Rhincodontidae > Rhincodon > Rhincodon typus. Next base: position 149,537,359 of record NC_063333.1, on the reverse strand, counting down.
TGCCATCATTTCATATAAATGAAGCTGGGATCAGGAATAGTGTCATAATGTTTAAGTTACTGGTCTAGTGATCCGAAGGCATGGACTGATATTCCAAAGATGAATAAAAACACAACTTAGCAATGATGAAATCTGCTAACTAAATATACCTAAAATGGAAACAAATCTAATACCAGCATTGCTGACATGAAATTACTGGATTGATCTAAAAACTCTTTTTGTTTACTTATGTCCTTTAGGATGGGAAAACTGCTATCCTTACCCAGTCCAGTCTGTGTGCGACTCCAGATCCATAGACAATTAATTGAGAGTTAATTGCCCCATGAAATGGCCTAACAAGCTGTTCAGCTATGCAGAAGAATGTAGCTTATCATCAACTTCTCAGTTAGAAACAGGCAATAAAATCTTTACAGTGATGTCAAAAATCTTTGAAATTGTGTTATCTTACAAAATAACTAAGTGCATCTTTTCTCTTGCCTCAGCATTCAACAAACTTATCTCCTCCACTGAACCTTAGCCTCTTCTTATTTAATTCTACTCTCCCAGTTAATTCTCCTTTGGATAAACACTTGATAATATCTCTCTGTAATCTTTTTGTAATGCTGCTTCCCTCCTACAGGATGGTCTTCATTAACTGGATTGCAGGAGAACCAGGTCCCTCCATCCTCATCAAGACCATTTCATTTCCAACTCCATTTCCTTGCCTTAGTATCTCCTTCTGTTACATTGTGTCTCATGGTCAGCGTGCCCGTACATCTGTCAGAGATGATATCATGATATCAGCATAGCATCATAGCATGTGACTCAAAGTAATGAAGGCCTCAGACTCTATCTTACCCCGGATCATTTGAAGCATGACTGTCTACTGTAAGACTACTCCTCTGTTTTCTTTAAAATTTCATTCACGGAATGCATCAAAATTTACTACCCATCCTACCTGCTCTTGAGAAGATGATGATGAGCTGTCTTCTTGAACTGCTACAGTCCATTTAGTATAGGTAAACCCATAATGCTGTTGGGGAAAGACTTCCAGGATTTTAATCCAAAAACAGTGAAAGAACAGCAATATATTTCCAAGTCGGGGTTGTAAGTGAAGGGAGTGGTTGTGAATTTAAAAGGTACTGTCCAAGGAGCATTGGTGAATTTCTGCAGTGCATCTTGTAAATGCTACTGAACATCAGTGGTGGAGGGAGTGTGTTTGTGGAAAGGGAGTGTGTTTGTGGGGAGTGAGTGTGTTTGTGGATGTAATGCCAATCAAGTGGGCATCCTTGTCCTGGATGGTGCCAAGCTTCTTACATTTTGTTGGAGCTGCACCCATCCGGGCAAGTGGGGAATATTCCACCACACTCCTGACTCGTGCTTTCTGTCATGATTTGTTGGGCCGAAGGGCCTGTTTCCACACTTTAACAATTCTATAATTCAATGATGATTAACTAGAAAGAGTGCAGTAACAGCTAAGCCCCTCACTCCGATAAAGCCCATCATCAAATGTATAAAATCCCAGTAAGATGATCAAAGTGACCAAATTGTTGACTGATTACTATTTATGACAAAAAATGCAAGGTTTTGTTAATCACTAAAAAATAACTATTTATTCTAAACAGACATATTCTTTCCCAAATGGCAGTAGATGGGTAACTAATTGATTACTATGTGACCTAAATTATAGCCCTTTAAACCTCCCCATGCACAGTCGTGAAGGACAGACAAAACAAATGGTTTGACACAAATATTATGCGTGGACCAATATAGACAGAGGGGGGACAATCTGTAATTCTAAATTCCAGACTATAAATTGGAGAGTGATTTCTCATAATTCACTTGATTTTCACAGTGAAGACATGATGTTTTCTTAGAGAAATACATGATCTTCAAGTCAATAGCTGATCAAATCAACTCAGGTCTTGTATTAGAATTCTTCCTTTTGAGTCCCCAGGTTTATTTGACTCTTCACTTCAACAGAGAGAATGAAGGGGGGAGGTGGTGGTGGTGTGCGGAGAGGGAGAGAGAGAGAGAGAGAGACTTATGTTCCAAGTTTGCAGGCTTTGGGATGTCTCAAGCTGCAACTCCTCAGATCTACAACAGAGTGAAGGCTGTTGTGAGTTAGTTTTTCCTTACCTCAACCTCCTGGTGCCGCTGTGTCCAATAATATATCCAATTCATTGCTCCTATAAGTAACAGAGACTTGTATAGCTAACATGTACCAATGTAATCCCTCTTGATCATCAAGCTGCCAAAAACAAATCTCTCCTGTAACTTTCCAGCAATATGGCAGTGCCCAGCTTCCTTTTCCCAGTTGAGAGGGTAAAAGAAAAATTATGTGATCCCATATAATATGGCTGATTCACTTCAGTTTCTGGTCAATGGAAACCCCTGGAATCTCGATAGCACTGATTGTGATGTTGCTGAATGTCAAAGGAAGATGATTCTATTTGCTCTTGTTAGACATGGTCATTGATATGAATGGTACTTGCCAATTATCAGCCCAAGCCTGGATATTGTCTAGGTCTTGTTGCATTTCAACATGGACTGCTTCAATATCTGAGGGGTTGTGATCAGTGTTGAACATTGTGCAATCATTGGTGAACGTCCCCACTTCTGATCTAATAATGGAGGGAAGGACATTTATGAAGCAGCTAAAGATGGTTAGACCCAGCACATTTTACACTTATTGTGAGGGCCCTCTTATGGTGCAGTGGTAGTGTCATACTCTGGACCAGAAGGCCTGTGTACAAGTCCCACTTGCTCCAGAGGTGTGTAATAACATCCCTGAACGGGTAGATTAGAAATATTCATATTTAGGGTAGAGATGGGACTTTGTCTCCACAACGATTGTACGGTGGTCACTGTTAATGATACTGTCATGGACAGATGTATCTGCAGCTAGCAGATTGGTGACGATAAGGTTGGGTTTACTTTTCCCTTTTGTTGGTTCCCTCACCACCTGCCACAGACCCAGCAGTTATGTCTTTTAGGACCTAACCAGTTTGCTCAGTAGTGCTGCTGTCGAGCTATTCTTGGTGATGGATATTGAAATAGCTCATCTAGAGCTCATTCTGCACCCTTACCACTCCCAGTGCCTCCTCCAAGTGTTGCTCAATGTGTAGGAGCAGTGATTCAGCTGGGAGACGATAGAAACAGAAGGTTTCCTTGCTTATCTTTAAGCTGATGCCATGAGATTTCAAAGGACCTGGAGTCAATGTTGAGGACTCCAAGGGCATCTCCTTCCTGAGTGTATACCACTGTGACACCACCTCTGCTGGGTCATTGCAGATTCCAGAAAACTGAGTGTGCCACTATTGTTTCTGCTGCTTAGGTCAATGCCACATTGTTCATCTGGCTTCATTCCTTTTTTTTGAGATGTTTTAGCAGTTTTTCCTATAACTGAGGAGCTCATCAGGCCATTTAAGAGGACAGATATAAGTCAAGTACATTGTAGTGAGTGTGGAGTCACATGTAGGTCAGACCAGGTAAAGACAGCAGATTTCCTTTCTTGAAAGGGCATTACTAAACCAGATTAATTTTTACAACAATCAGCACTGTTTTCAAGGTAATCATTAGATTTTTAATTGCAGATTTTACTTTTGAATTCAACTTCCTCCACCCACCATCTTGGGGTTTGAATCTGTGCGCCCAAATCATTACCTGGGTGTCTGGATTACTAATCCAGCAACACACCAACACATCAATGCCTCCTCTCTTGTAACCTATTAGTTTAATGTTAACCAACGCACTTAGAAGTCTGCTGAATGTCAAGTTTTTGCTTAAAGAGTTAGCTGGAATGAAAATCAGTTGGATTCTTCGATACCACAATATCTGCAACCAATTTCATAGGTTGTGGCTGATAACATAAGGATTGGTGCATCAGGTAAAACTCACCTCGCATCAGGTAAAACTCACCTCATCTAATGTAGGTCAACATTACATTTTGATTGGTTACGCTCCTGTAAAACCCGTTGGAAATTTTACTGCACTGATGGCATTTCATAAGTGCAAGTTTGCTGTCATGCACCAACTCATGCTCAGAAAACTGCTCCAAAACAGATGCTGCAAACTCTTCCCATCAGAAGCTGTTTAGTTTTCATAGCAACTCATGCCCTTAGAATATGAGAGTTGATTTGTCCTTGGAATCTCCTGATCTGCTGAACCATATTTCTGTGAAAACCCCTGAAAATTCCAGCCCTTCTCACTTTCTAAATTAAACCTCAATGTAACAACAATGACAAACATTTTATTGTAGCATCAGGATGCTTTCAGCTGTGGGATAGGAGTGTGCAGTTGATATGTTTCCCGCATGCTGGACCTGGACCCACAGTGGATAGATGAGCTGTTGAACAAACAACCTCCAGCCATCAGTAGCTCCAGCATGTGCCACTAGACAATGTTAAAACTTGTACTGTGAAAAGCAGTCAGGAGAGGTATACCAATCTACCTGAATAAAGTAGTCTCAAGGGACATGGAGATTGGATGGCAAAGTGGACTACTCCTGTTCCTGTTTCTTATGGCCTCATGTTAACTTCTAAAGGAAATCATTAACACTTTCACAGCAGGTGGCTTCAACAGTATTTAGCTAATAAGGTCATAAAAGACATCCATTACAGAATATTCTGATGGAGAGAATTATAGACAACATGAAATAAAAAATAGAGTTCTGTTTTTATTTATTTCTCAGAGGATATTAACGTTCTTCATGGTTGTGAATTAAATGCATTCTGTGTTGTAGAGTTGTTTCAAATAGTATTTAGATTTCATGTATTGATTGTTATGATCCCAGCTGGTAGTAATTCTGGGCAAGTTCAATCCCAGAGTGAATCCTGCTTTGACAGACCATAGGTTTTATTGTTGGCATTGAATATAATCCCAAGAGGCTACAAAGGTATATTTAACAAAATAACATTCAAGTTTACACAAAAAGACCCTACAAAACTATATACATATAACATAACTTGGAAATATTATAAATTTCAAGAAAAGCAGGATTCAACTTGTTTTCCTCCCATATCCTTGGCAGACAGTCAACCTCAATGAAGTATCACTCATCATTGATCATAGATCATATCATAGAATCATAGAATCCCTACAGTGTGGAAACAGGCTCTTCGACCCAACAAGTCCACACTGACCCTCAGAGCATCCCACCCAGACCCATCCCCCTATAACCCACCGAATCTACACATCCCTCAACCCTATGGGCAATTTAGCATGGCCAATCCACCTAGCCTGCACATCTTTGGACTGTGGGAGGAAACTGGAGCACCCGGAGGAAACGCACGCAGACATGGGGAGAATGTGCAAACTCCACACAGACAGTTGCCCGAGGCTCCTATTCCTTACTCTAAAATTTCTTACTCCACTCAAAAAGTCATAAGTGATATCCTTTCTGAGAATTTCTGCACAATTATTAGATGTAATTCTCTCTGTTACTGTCTCTTTCTGAGACATTGATACAGGCTAACTCACTGATTTGTTTTATTTCACTTTCACTGAGAAAAGACCCCAGCTCTTTAAAAGTTATTTTGACTATGTTTCGGCTGCAAATCAGCACATCAATTGGCATTGACCCTTTCTTCTGAACTGAAACTGCTTCTGGCCTCTGGCTTGTGAGTTTCTGTGTTGTAAAAGGTTAAGTTGGTAAAGTCTTCAGCAATTATCTTCTCTACTAACATTTCTAGTCATTTAGTTTAAGTCACATGATTTTTATTTTGAAATGCTCTTTTGATGGGTTGCCAAAAAGAGTTCCTAGCCTCTTAAATACAGTTGCCCTCATAGAACTAAAAAAAACAAAAACCCACTTCTACTTCGCAATCCAAATTCCAAGTAATAATGATATATTATAAACATCATCCACTGTGCAAACACTAACCAGAATTATTTCTGGTCATATTTTAAAACAGGTCACAAAACAGTTTTTATATTTTTGATTTTGTGATGCAATATCTTTGAGTTGAAGATGATTAATGTGAAACAAGTAATGTGAAAACTTATAAAAAGAACTAAACTGTGGTTGCTATTCATATTTATTAACATGTTTATCGTCTTGGGGTATTTGTGTTAGATCTAATAAATTGCTTTTTATCTTGCTGTCCATTAACCATTACTCATTCCATCTTTCACACAGACTAAGAAATGTGTAACTGATCAGAGTTAAGATGTCAAAAACAGTGAGCAAAAGGCAAAGAAGCTTAGAGGTATAATGGAATTATATTGTATGAGCAATTAATTCAGGTTGATATGAATCCCTTCATTGACAATATAGAAGAACCATTGATTTATTAAGCAAAACAAGATCTTGTTAAAATACCGACTAGAGTTATTTGATGCAAGCATACTGGGGCAATTTTATGGTGTTGTCATTGTAGAGTCCGAGCTGTTAGTGAAAAACAACTTTAAAGTTTTCACAATCGAACATTCCTATGCTAATATGCACACAATGCAGTTTTGAGGCTAATAAACCAAAGTACATTCATATAACAGGATGCAATCTGAAGGAATCAACATCAATAGATCACAAAACATCTTAATATCATTCATGTCACAGGTTCAATTTTTGCAATGTCTAGGCAGAAGGACTGTGCTGCAGTGAGTGTATTTATCATCACAAGACTAATTCTGCAAACTGCAACCTCTTCTAATAAGGCTTTTCAAGAGGAGTGAAGCTTGCACAAACGTTACCCTTGCATCTAACTGTTGATTACACCATTTGGTTTCCAGGGAAAGTGAAATTTCATTGTACAAAGCAAGTGTTACGGTTTGAAGCAATTTGTGAAGAGGTGATAAAAAAACCCATTAGACCTCCCAGGCAATTTTATAAAACTCTTTTTCCAGCGAAATGTACAGTCATTACAGCACACAGGGAAGCCACTCACTTTATTGAGTCCATGCTAGACCTATACAATAGGAGCTATGGCAAGCAGTGACCATGTTTATTACAGAGGTTAGAAATTGAGGAGAAGACACTTTGGAGTTTCTATTTTGCACTCCTTGAGGATAAAGTTCCTTCTGAAATGCAGTTTTATAAAAATATTATCATTTCTCATCACATCACTGTCACATAAAAAAATCTTAATCATTGATGGGAGAGCAAGCAATAGAGATTGAAAGACAAGGAAAAAGCTTCTTTGATATTTTCACAGTGCATAAAGGAGTGGGAAAGTTTTAGATAGAGAAAGGTTTAAAATGTTTTGTGTTCTCTTTTTTTTGTGGCAATGATATAATTGCTGAACATCTTTTGAATTTAAGGAGAGGTTAGCTGGAACATTCTGAACAATTCTGAGGGCATAGCCTCAAAATAAAGGGAAGCAGATGTAGGACTGAGGTCAGGAGGAACTTCTTCACCCAAAGGGTTGTGAATCTGTGGAATTCCCTGCCCAGTGAAGCGGTTGAAGCTACCTCACTGAATGTGTTTAAGGCAAGGCTAGATAAATTTTTGAACAGTAAAGGAATTAAGGGTTATGGTGTGCGGGTGGGTAAGTGGAGCTGAGTCTCATAAAGATCAGCCATGATCTTATTAAATGGCGGGGCAGGCTCAAGGGGCCGAATGGCCTACTCCTGCTCCTAGTTCTTATGTTCTTATGTTCTTATGTCATACTGAGAGCTTCTGCGTGGTTAGCAGATCTGATGCCATAATTTGTAGTAGTACAAAAAGAGGCCATTTAGCTTCCATGACTGTACCAAGCCTAAGTTATCTGAATAATGCCATTCTTGCTATTGTACAGAACAGAATCAAAGGTCAGAATTTGACCTCCTTAAGCATTCTCCAGGTAAATCATAGAATCCTTACGGTGTTGAAGCAGGCCATTTGGCCTATTGAATCCACACCGACTCTTCAATGAGCATCCCACACCACTACCCATTTCCCATGGTCAATCCACCTAACCTGCACATCTTTGGACTGTGGAAGGAAACTGGAGTACCCGGAGGAAACCCATGCAGACACAGGGAGAATACAGTCAGTTTCCCAAGGCTGGAATCGAACCTGGGTCCCTGCCCTAACCACTGAACCACCATGCCACCTTGACCAGGGAATCTGCCAGATGCAGCAGGTGGCTCGATCAAAGGTTAGATCACATCTGTTCAAAAATTCTTAACCCAAAATATGTTCTGCATCCCAGTCAAGTTTACCAGGATGGTTGGATTTTCACAATGTCCCTTATCAATCTGAATATGTAATGGATATATTTCAATGCCCTCTTGAGTGTGATCTGTGAAGCCACTTACAATAATTGTGCTTGCACCGTGCCCATTTCAACACAACCATTGGCTGTGTTACTAACAGTTCTGGATCCTCCTGTTTTTAGAAGTTGGGTAAAGTATTTGTGGATTGGGAGACAAGATGTTAGAATTTGGTGTTTGTAAAATATTGCTGTTTGTAAAATGCTAGGGGGAAAAGCTGTGCGTTGTTCCTTTAAAAAGATGATGTGCTTTTTCTATGCTTAGAGATTCAAAAAGGATGTCTGTGGGCAGCAGTTTGTGGGTTTGCAGGTGCACAGAGAGCACTTGAATTTAAACATTTGTACCAAAGGTTTATATAGTTAGCAGGCCAAGCAGCAGTTTTGGATGAACACAGCAGGCCAAGCAGCATCATAGG